>NC_090304.1:21617500-21780000 GCF_039906515.1 Pseudorca crassidens
TTCTGAGAGTTTCAACAGAAGTCCCAAATTCTGTGATGCTCTGATTGGCCACATCTGGGTAAGTGCTCATATCACTAGAGTCTGGGTAAGCCAGACCCAGTGAAAAAAACTAAACTTGAGACTTTAAAGATGTTATTACCCAAGGAAAAACAGGGTGATATTACTAAAATAAGGCTGAATGGGTGCTCCGTAGGCAAAAATACAGAGGTGGCCTATAACCTTGAATCACGTGTAGCTATAGTTTTTCAAGGTTATGAAAACCATATTGCTGAACCAGCAGTGGTAATTTTAGAAATCACTACCCATATTTATATTCAAGGAGACACATTTATATATCATTATTATTCAATTAATCTACAAATATTAGTTGAACAATTATCATTTGCCTACTACTGACCCATGATCTGAGAATACAGTGGCAAACACTAAGGCAGAAATATACATAATAAGTAAATAAATAAATAAGCAAGAAGCTATGCAGAGAATTAAAAATATGGTAGAGGAATAAAATGACTAGGTGACAGCATTTTTTTATAGGGAAGATCTCTCCTGAAAATTTGATATTGAAGATAAAATCTATCAAAAAGGAACCATCCAGCTCATTCCAGGCAAAGAAGTAAAGTAGCATTTGTTCATATATTTTAACTATTCTATGGCATTTAATGACTGGCACCTTGTACTAATAAAAAGGTGCTTCTGGGTAGCCTGTACTTACCATATCATAAACTAACTAAATTTTGATACAATTACTTATTTAAAATCTTTCCTATCCACCAAAAAATAGGCTCCCTATTGGCAAGGACTTTACCTGTTCAGCTGTGTATCCCCATGCCTGACTCTTGGTATGTACTCGGTAGATGTCTGCAGATGAAAGGCTGAATGCAAAAGAATTGATAATATTGAAAACCTATTCATCTGACCTTTCACAAAACAAAAAGTTCAATTCTCTTTTTTTATTCCAAAAGGAAAAAATAATCAATGTTTTAAAAGATTGGCAAAGATATCATCGCAACTGTTTTAGAGTTGATTATAGGATGAATTAACAGAACCATACTTAGTGTTGAGAAGAGAAGGAAGCTTGACTGTGAGAACAGGAAAAAATGTGTGTCTGTGCATGCGTGCGTGCGTGCATGTGTATGCACATATGTTCGCACCCACATGGAATTCTCAAGATATATAAAGAATGAGGAGAAAGAAAACAACATCCCTTTCAGCTATACCTCTACATGGAAGATAAGAGAGAATGTTGACATCTGGAGCAGGTTACTCATGATGTGAGAAGAGTGTCTCGTGCTGTCCCATGGGTGGTGACCATGCTGTCATTTGGGCAGGGCTAAAGCTGTATGTTCCTATATGTTAGGGAGGAAGACTGACATAACCACTGGCTGCAGTGGAATGTTTCTCCCAATAAACACCCTCCTGGGTGAAAAAGAAAATGCCCACAGGAACCACATGTTTAAGAGAAAAATGTAGAACTAGGTCCAGTGCGTGAAATAGGTGAGTGGTGAATATGTAGCTAGCTGGAAAGCACTGAACTGGAATCAAGGAAGAAGCAACAACAGACCTCTGTCTGGTTGTTGCCTTGGTTACATGCAACCCCAGGGTTACTATATCTGTTCCTTGAAAATTCAGTGAGATAACTCATGTGAAGTTCTGGCATGATTCTGTCCCACGGCAACTACAAAAGTGACGTACGTTTTTATATTTATTACTGGATAGAGTTACAGATGCATATTTTAAAATTATGAGCACTGGCTTTTACTCATCTTTGGACTGTGGTTGTTTCTGATTCACAAGTCTAATATGTCAGTGCAAAGCAGCATTTATGGTAGTTTTTATGGAAGCAGAATGAATTTTACAGCATCAGATCTATTATGTTGCTTGGACTGACAGTGGTCTGTCTGCTCATGTCTAAATGCAAGAACCTACATCCTTACTCTGTGCTAGAACATCTGCAAATGTTTGGAACAAAGCTTTTAGTTCAACCCCAAAGCATATAATTCCATAACAGCAGGTATACCAGTAGATGAATGGAGCACTTTTGATACTGGACCCCAAATGTTAGCCACCGTGTGTGCTACTCAACTCAACCCAACCCAACACATATTTGTAGAGGACTTGCTCTGTGAAAGCTTGATTATGCATTTCAGATGTTTTACAACTTAGAGGAAATACAACAAACAAGCAATTAACTGTAGCTTGAGTCAGCTTTCTTGAAGACTCTTCAGCTGGGAGGAATTAGAAGATAACTTAATGACCAGGTGAAAGAAATAGGATTTTAACATCTCCACCATCTTTAACACTGGTGTCCTATTGGTGACTTTAAAACTGCCCTTTTTCAAGGTAACTTTCCTCTCATCATTTTTTCTACTTTTAGATGACATGGTCTTGGAAAGTAAAAATAGAGTATCATTTGTTTTTTGTCCTAGGTACTTGGGTAAAGAGAATCAACATTAGGGATTGTAAATGGCTTGTTAAGGAGCTCAACGTGATCACATATGATCAGATAACAACCTTAGTCTTTTTCCACCTCTGCCCTCAAATGTATTTTGTCAGATATACTTTGCTCCTTTCTGGACAATTACTTGGATAGAGTTGTTAGCTTTCTAGTGACAGAAATCCCATAATTTTCAGGTATTATATCTTGTATTTAAAATGATTAAAAATAAGATTATTTTTACTCTTTCCTTCAGTTGAAAGCATTTCCTGCCCAACAAGTTCACACCTGACCAAAAGTGGGGTAGGTGGGTATTGTCTATTCTTTCTCTCTCCTTTCTCCAACTTCTTTTGTTCTGGTAGCTCTTCAAATTCAGGGGCGGGGAAAGAGGGTTAAAGGGAAAGTTTAAAATTTTCTTTAATTAGCAAGTGCCACTAGAGGTCTGTTTTGGCTGTCAAATGCCCTCTTTCATGCCTAGCGAGTTACTTTTGGAGCCTTCCTCTGGGATCTTCCCACTGAGAGACATGCTCTTGGCACTATTCCTTGATGCAGGCAATGGAAATCCCCACACATTTCTTACAGCTTCCCCTGGGCTACTGCCTCCCAGCTGTGCCCCTCAGTGAACACAGCCAGAGGCCATCCTGTGTGGGGATCTTCCCAGGTGATGCAAGCTCAGCTACTTTCTGCAGCGCCCACTCTGTCAACGGGGACATTCATGCACCCTGGCCTGGCCAAGCAGTGCGAGTGTGGCTGGTCCTACTGCAGCCTCCTGCCTAGCACAGGAGAAGAGCTCCAGAGAGCGTCCCTCCACCAGACTTCCCCAGGGTAGAGTCAGGTACTAACCAGACCCCTCAAATCTCCATCACCCCAGACTCTATCAATCTGTGTTCAGGGAACAACCCTGTGGAGGCTGTGAGTCCCTGTAATTCAGAAAACTTCCCTCATTATAGTAAAACGCCTTCTCTTGTGAAAAGCCACCTCCTAGGCTCTCCAACATATTCTTTGGCTGTCCTTTTCCCTATGTTCATCACCTGCCTCGTGGACAAAGGAGGGAACTTCCACAGTGCATTTTATTCCTATGAATTCACTACAAAGAGATCTCTCATTCAGTGAATTTCCAGCCTCTCCCATACCTGTTGACCCTGTTGAGGTAATAACGGCTAGTCCAGTATGGCTATGTCTTCACAAACTGTGAAAAGATGTATGCTTTACTTCTCCTCAGAATACGTGAGCACTTTTTACCTATTTTTTTCAGAGTTGAGGCCTCGGGTAAAAACCCTGGAAAGCAGGAATCATTCGATTTGCCATCCGGTTCGAACTGTTTCATATTTTCCTGAATTTCAAAGTCCTGTAAAGATGTAATTCTTCCTTCATAAATCAGTATGCCTCAGAACTTTGGGCATTACAAAAATACACAGGGGCTTAAATATTATAGGGACATTATTACTGAGAAGTCTGGTTTGCCTGGAAATGCCTAGAAACTAGATGATTTGGGGGTCAGATATCAGAAAGGGAATACTTCAGGCTAGTTTCCCCAAAGCAGACAGTCAGACAAGTGACCTATTAAAGAGAAAGTAGGGAACCCCACAGCAATGAAACAATGCCAAGCAAGGCAGCCATATCAAGCGTGTCCCTGGGAATACAGTCCCAGCCTAATCCTATAATGGACCAATAGGGTTCTGGACTACAAACTGTCACAGAATTACCTAATTCAACATTATATTACCATACTGGTCAATTACTGCCTAAGACCTCTAGAGAGGGGTGGACAGACCTTCCAGGTATTTCTAGCTGTCTGATTCCTAGGATTTTAAGGAATCTAGTCCAAGCACCAGCTGTCCTATTGGATATAATCCTGGAAGAAAAACAGAACAGAACACCCCCTCTTTCTTTTGTTCTCCTTGTTGTTTGATCTGTTCTGAATATGTATACAGAGGGAATGCAATAGAAAAGAGACTGAATATAATACACTGTAATAGCGGGAGCAGAATATTGATACTATATTATAATATTGACAATTCTAACCACATTTCATGGAAGCATTCCTCTGTGAGTTAGCACCAAACAGGGACACCATGGTGAGGGAACAAACATTCTCATCATGTCCCCTGTGATGACCCCAAATCTACATTACTCAAAGGCCTAATCAGCTATAGCTGCTAGAAAGTGAATCTCAGTACTAACATCACATTGAAAAAAACCCTGGATAAATTATAATTTTAGTTTTGAAGGGGCAAAGAGCTAGGAGAGATCATAGGTGGTTGATCAGACAAAGAAAGTTTTGTTCTTTTTGTTTTTTTTTTGTTTTTGCGGTACGCAGGCCTCTCACTGTTGTGGCCTCTCCCGTTGCGGAGCACAGGCTCCAGACGCGCAGGCTCAGCGGCCATGGCTCACGGGCCCAGCCGCTCCGCGGCATGTGGGATCTTCCCGGACCGGGGCACGAACCCGTATCCCCTGCATCGGCAGGCGGACTCTCAACCACTGTGCCACCAGGGAAGCCCAAGTTTTGCTCTTGAGCAACGCAAAATGCGTAGAGAAGAGACTGAGAAGAATAAGGTAAATTGGGAAATCAGCTTGAACAAAGCTAGAAAAGGAGTGAGTAGGTATTGGTGGGAAGAGAGGTAGAGGAGGAAAAAACTGGAAAGGTAAGTCAGAGTGTCTTATGAATTTTATAAGTATAGACTCATTTCTGTAGCCAACTGGAGGTTGCTGACCAGGCAAAGGATACAAAATCATTGTATGTATTTGATTTAGGCTATAGACTCAATTTTCAATGAAATACCTAGACATGAACTGTTTTATCAAAGTCAAAATATTGATGCTATACATGTAATGTCCATCCCATAACTAATTTGATGATACAAAGTAGTGACTTAACAAGAGCATGGAATCTCATTTCTAAAGCTTGGAAGGTAATGTCTTTGGTAGAGGATTGAGGGTGAGAAGGGAAAATATCAAATACTATTAAGACTAAATTAAAGTAGGTTAATTTAGTAAAAATAAATTATAAATTAAGAAAAACATTAACACCGTTATGAAATCAAACTTGCATTCTAGAGCCATGCATATCCAGGTTCAGCATACTCTTCCAAGAAAGAAGAGCAAAGAAATGTGTTGAAGTGTAAAGACCACTAAGTTAGGACTCAGTAGTTTGTGCTCTGCTATTAACTAGCTATGTGACCTCCTCTTGGTACGTCAGTTTCCCTCTCTGCAAAATGAAAGTATGGAATGAACCAATCTTCTACGTCCTTTCTAGCTCTATCATCCTGAGTGAAGGGGAGGCTCTTAACAGGATGGAAAGATCAATGGTGAGGAATGTATTTTTTATAACATCCAGACTAATTAGAGGTGACTGAATAGCACAAAAGATATGTGGATCATTAATGATCACAAGCCTGGAAACCACGGAGTCTATTATTTTTTCTTTTTCATCTTTTTTCTGTAAAGAGTTTAATTCTCTTCTTGAGCGCTCATATGTGAAAAATTTATATTAAGATGTTGTCATCACAGTCAATGGACCTAATGAAGTATAACCAGTCTCCAGATTTCACTTTTGATGTGGATAACTGATCTTATGAAATGTTTAAACATATGAATGACAAATATTTAGAAGTCATTCCTTGATCCCATTTTGTATCTTTACAATGCCTACACTTTGAAAGCCCGTGATGGTGATTTTGCCTATTTACTTTTATTCATTTATTTTAAATTTTTATTACTGGAGCATAGTCAATTAACAATATTGTGTTAGTTTCAGGTATACAGCAAAGTGATCAGTTATACGTATACATGTATCTATTCTTTTTCAAATTCTTTTCCATTTAGGTTATTACAGAATATTGAGCAGTGTTCCCTGTGCTATACAGTAGATCGTTGTTGGTTATCTATTTTAAGTATAGCAGTGTGTACATGTCAATCCCAAACTCCCGATCTATCCCTCCCTCCCCATCCTTCCTCGCTGTTAACCATAAGTTCATTCTCTAAGTCTGTGAGTCTGTTTTTGTTTTGTAAATAAGTTCATTTCTATATATATATATATATATATATATATATTTAGATTCCACATATAAGCGATATCATATGATATTTGTCTTTCTCTGTCTGACTTACTTCACTTAGTATGATAATCTCCAGGTCCATCCATGTTGCTGCAAATGGATCATTTCATTCTTTTTAATGGCTGAGTAATATTCCATACTACATATGTACCACATCTTCTTTATCCATTCATCTGTCGATGGACATTTAGGTTGCTTCTATGCCTTGGCTATTGTAAACTGAGCTGTAATGAACACTGAGGTGCATGTATCGTTTCAAATTTTTAATACAGAGGCCCGATAACTTTGCAATCTTTTTAGTCCTAATACCATGTCACTGATTTTCCCAAGGCAATGGGCAAAAATGATTGATAGCATTTTACATTTCTAGAAGGAGCACAGAAGGTGCTTCACAGTTTCTCTTGTAATTAATTGAGCCTCCAACAAGAACATATGTTTGTGTGGTATACAAAAGGAAAGTGTTAAAGGAAATAGATACATTTCCACTTGGAGCCAATGGTTAGGGAACGAAAGCAGAATCTCACCTACAATGTTGAGCAAAAGAAAATTAAAAAGTGAATCTAGTTCAAACTCAGTCTGTTTGGCAACCTTTAATTCACAATTAACTGGTGTTTCAGGACAGATTAATTGCATGGTATTAGCCATGCATTACAATGGTAAATTCATTTTTTATTCCCTGACATTCTAAGCTAATAGAGCTCACCATACATGCTAATTACTTTTGGAGCCACTAAATGTAATTCCCATGTCAAAGGTGGAACCTGTAGTTCATAAGTGCTTGGTATTTAACAAGTATGTATTTCCTCAGACTAAAAGAAGCAAGTATAGCGCAAATAGCAGGATTCTGAAGTTAAGCCTGTGCTTGAAACTTTGAATCTTGGTTTCTCCACTTAAAAGTAAACTTGTCTCATCAGTAAGAGAACTGTTGCATTGATTAAGTAGAACAATGTATTAATTTCTTCTCTACCTATATAACATGGGAGTGAACACTTAAAGTTGTCTGTCACTCCCAGAACACATCACATTGCTTTGTGCTTTAACTTTTCTGTTCCCTCTCCTGACATGACATTTATATTCTTCTCCAGCTGTTTAATTCCATCTGATTCTTCAAGATCTAGATCAAGAGTCAGCAAAGTATGGCCAGGGAGACAAACTATCACTCAACCGAAGTTTTGTAAAAAAAGATTTATTGGAACATAGCTATGACCATTTGGTTTTGTATTGTTGATGACTCTTTGCATACTACAATAGCAGAGTTGCTTAGCTGTGACCAAAAGACCCTTTACAGAAAATGTTTGCTTCCCCTTAATCTACAGAGTCTCATATTCTCTATGCAGCCTTTCCTTGTTCAATAACATGCTTGTTTCAGTATTCTCTGCACCATAACTTAACTATATTGTTAATATGAGCCCAGAAAAGTGGAGACTGCATTTCAGTTTTCCATTTTCATTTTTTTCCCTCTGCTTAACATAATATCAGGTATTTTCATGTTGGCACCCAAACATTTTTGTTTGGATTTAAAAATAAATTATTGAAAGTAAAATCTCCTAAAGTTAATGTATAGGTTGGATGCCATTGTAATTAGAATACAAATTATTTTTAAGTTTTTTAAGTTTATGGAAAAATACACACACACACACACACACACACACACACACACAAAATCCAAAACTGAAAGAGAAGTTCAGGAAGCTAATGTATGTGTTTATTGCTCAGAACGAGAGGATGGACCTCTGAGCATGGGAGAAGGGAGGCAACAAGTTTTTATACTGAGAACTCCAGTGGGCTTCATGTTGGATGAGACCCATTGCAGGTGTGTTACACAGTGCTGTGTGCTTATGCCTGTGTAGAGCTTGAACTACACATATTCAGTTGGCCTCAAATTTGACTCAGAACCAATTTTTTTCCAAACTAGAAATCCTCCCAACCCCATGCTTTCTGGTCTCTTAACTTTAGTCACCCCTGCATACAAAACTGAAAGTATTCCAAACATGACTGATTCTTCTCTGTTATCATTCTAAATATATACCACATATATTTAAATTGTTTCTAATCTACAGGACTTTTATCTTTGAAAAGAATTTTTGTGAACTAAAATCTATGATTATAAAACTGAGACTATTTAATTTCTTCTCATGCAAAAGAGCATCTATTTTCCTTATTACTAAGAGTATCCTGCATGTTGGTAATTACAAGTGCTAAATTACCATGTGGTATGAAAGATGAAAATATTACCTGGCTTAATGACTAGCTGCATTGCACTCAGAGTGTTTCTGTTTCTTTTAGGTAACCACAGCATAACATGTACAAGAAATATTCCCAAACTGATTTCTCAGTCAGATTTTGATTTTGTCAGCTTTATTTATTTTGATTAAATAACGCCAAAGTCAGGAAACTTTTTGTAGATATTTAGAGTTCCTTTTAACTTTAATTTTTTTTAACATCTTTATTGGAGTATAACTGCTTTACAATGGTGTGTTAGTTTCTGCTTTAATTTTACTTTTATCTCTAAGGGTATTATGACTTCACTCTTTAGCCAGGCCTTAAAAATATTGGCCACCACTTTGTTTTTATCTTTTAAGAATCTGAAAACTTATTTCAAGTCTGCCCCATCTCTGTGGATAAATCCAGCCATCATTATTGTCTTTTTTTCTTTTTCTGCCCCTGTATATCTGCTACAAGAGGTTTACATCATGGTTACTGAGGCTTTGGTTCACTTGCTACAGTTTGTGTGCCTTTGTTTTATAAAATGTTGCCCTTTCAAGATTCCTAAAGCATCATACTAATACCACATTGTATCAATTCCTCAGGACACAGATTCTACCAGAAGTGAATCATGGATGTCCAAACTCAATTGCCATAGAAACAGGGATTATAATCCAGATTATCTATCATTTATGCACCGAGAATAGCAGCAATCAGAACAGAGAATCTGTGCAGTTCCTGAGATCCTGGACAGCCACTCTCATGACATTCACTGCTTCACTTATTAGCACCTATTTATAATGCAAGACCATTCCTTGGATTCTACCTGGACTATTCCCAAGAGCTGTGAACTAGTAACCAATAAAATGCAGTTATAGAATTAAAGACTCTTAAGATGTGCAGTTATAGAATTAAAATGTGCAGTTATAGAATTAAAAACTCTTAAGAAAGAGGAAAGGTTGTTATGTCAGTGATAATAGCATTGTGTGTGTGTATGTATGTATGTATTGACTTAATTATTCTGACTGCCTAGCATCCATCTCATTTTGTTCTTGTAAAAGCACCTCCTAGTCCCTTTTAAGGAATTAACTCACCATCAATGTGTTTTCTGAGTCTATCAATCAAAGTATTCTATTTTTGACTGGCCAAGGAGAGAGCAAATGGCCCAAGCCGTTCAACTATGCTCTCTACTTTCAAGTTTGGAAATCTGAACACTGAAATTCAGTGACAGATATTTTTTAAAAACATCCCAGAGCTGACATCCCCTGAAGAGACAGTCATTAAGCTCAGGAACCTGGATCACCCAGTCTACCCAAAAGTAGTACTCTGTTTTATTTCAACTCTGTGAGCCACATCATATCCTTCCAGTGAATTTCCTTTTTGACCTATAGACCCAGAGTACCCAATTTACAGTGTGCCTAATTTAGTGGTTCTTAAACTTGGCTACAAAAGAAAATCACCTGGAAAGTTTTAAAACTCCCATTCCCCAGGCTGCACCCCAGACCAATTACAAAATAATTTCTGAAGGAGTGGGCACAGGCATTAATTTTTTTTTTCAAGGCAGGCATTAATTTTTTACAAGCTCCCCAGATGACCCTAATCTGCAGGCAAGGTTGAGAACCACCGGCCAAATTTATACAAAAAGCTACTGTGTACAGAATCCTTGCTGAGTGCCAAGCACCTAATCTCATTACTGCCTTACAACAACTTTAGGAAGCAGGTATTATTCTCATTTGCAAGGGGAAAACCAGATCATGCAAATGTTAACTAAATTGTCAGAGGTCACAGAGACTAAGGGATGAAGATGTAATTCATATCCTGAATCAGGTTATATTACTTCTAACTACTACTTTAGCCAAAAACCTAAGAAAATGGGCTTAACTTGGAGCTAAATTTCAGTCAGTGGTTTCTAATGTTTTAATACAAACACAATTTTGTTTTTCCCCAAAAGACTCCTAGGTGAAAAATTAATTTCCATGGAGAAAATGACAGTTGAAGCAGAGGATAACCATCTGCATGGTACCCTCTTGATACAGTTTGAGGACTTCTGGGTCCCCACAGAAGTGAACTTCTGGGTTCACTACGGGAAAGGTTCTGATCCAAGCATCTTGAAAAGAGAGGAAAAAAGAGAATTAAAAGGGATTACATATTTCTTATTATTTGATAAGAAAGAGTATATCAATTTTCAGAGAGAGAAACTGATCCTATGGTTTCCAAATTCTCAAAGAAATTATCTAAAGGTAACGAAAATGTCATTGGACAATATGATAGGTATTCTTCTGGAGTGATGGTTCACAATACATAGTGATACTTTTCATGGGTTTCTCTTATGTAACAAGACTACAATACAGTGGAGGTGATTCCACGGTGAATTTAACACACTCTAAATATAAGCTATGCAAACTCCAAAGAGTCAGTTCTATTGAATTTTTTTTTGTACTCAAGGGCTCTACAGGACGCTAAACGAATTGCTCAGCAATTCAGTTCTACCAGTGTTTTCAGAAAAGAAGAAAAAAGTCAACCCAAGCGGTCCATCCAAAAATCTCTTGAGCTTGCTCTATGCACAGTTTCTTTTTCTCCTTTATTCTGCTCTGCAAACGCTAGCTGTTTCGTGGTCTCCCCAGATTCCTATTCCTGTCTCCTCATTTAAGAAAGACTACTGAGCTCCATTTGCGACCCCACACCTGCAGCCTGGAAATGACTCCTGGAAATAAACTTTATAATCATAGGACTCATCATGTTTATTTCTTTTTTTTTCAAGAATTAAATCCTGATGGCTGGTTGTCTAATATCAGGAAACAGATATTGCATACATGTGGTGTGATGTTATAGGGTTTCTGATTTATTTGTTTTGTTTTAATGAGATTACAGTTCCTGTAGCAGTTAATTCTTCATGGGCAGAATCAGAAAGCTCTCTCTTTCTTTGTTTTAGTTGTTGTGATTTTTTGTGTTTTTTTCCTTCAATCAAAAGATGTACTAGTTAAGAAGAATGTATTCTATTACTATACAGAGAGGACAAAGTCTACATTATTTCTCTTATAATATTTTCATATTATCCAATCTTAATCACTAAGAAATTTTAGTACAAGTATAGAGACTGTTGTAGAATATTTTTGATCACATGTAAACTAACTCCTATATCTTAAATATAACAATGATAAATCCATGCTTCTTCAGGAGAAGAATTTGTATTAAATAATTATAGAAGAGTGTCATGGATAGATGATAAATTTACTCATTAAAAACTTCCAATTATATGAGATATTTCAGGAAAAGGGTAAAAAAAATCAAAACCAAGGCAAGTATCAGCTCCAGCCTTACTGATGGGTCATTTTTGTATAATAGGTGCTGTACACGTGTGGGTAGAAAAGGAGTCAACCTCCTGAAGTCGATTGTTACAGCAATAAGGAATTTCCCTAACCTCTGCTCCCATACTCCAATGTCTGTCGAGTGAAAATCATACAAAAGGTGAGAACATACATTGTTACACATAAACATCCTATTAATTAGACATACCAAAACAAACACTGATTCTTAGAGAATACAACACAGAACACCTATGGAAAGACAGATTAAAAAAGAAATATTGAATACATTTATTTTTTAAAAGGTGGGGAAGGAAGTACAGATACAACTGAGATGTTAAAATTATAGGAAAATGCACTGCTACATTTCTTCACCTAGCATTCTCCTTGAGCCTACTCCAACAGCATTTTGTGCACTTCACGTCACAAACTTCTGCCATCATAGACAACAATGACCTCCAAGGTGCCAAATTCAATGTTCATTTTCAGTCCTCATCCAGATGTCTCAAGAGCATTTGACAGAGTCAATCACTATTTCCTTTTTGAAATTATTTTTTTCCTTTGCTCTAAGACAAGACATATTTCTATTTCTCCTCTTGCCTTACTCCTTCTCTGTATCTGTTTATGGTTCCTCCTTCTCCTCTTGATACTACAGAAGTCAGGCTTGGGCTGCTTCTCTTATCCAGCTATGCTCCACAAATGATCAGAGGCAGTGTGTTGACTCTCAGTATAATGTATAACCTGATGACTCTCAAGATTCCAGCCCAGACTGCTTCCCTGGACTCCAGATTTTCTACTTTATTATTCATCCTATGTATTCATTTGGACATTAAATAAGCGTCATAAAATTTATCGATACATGTTTGAACAAGATTCACAATCCCTCACCCCAACCTTAAATTCGGTTCTCTTCTAGTATTCCCTACTGCAATAACTGTCATTAAAATCACCCAGGTTTTTAGGACAAAAATGTTGTCAGGATCCTGATCCCTCTCTGTTTCACAATTCACACCTATTCCATCAGTAAATGTCATTTTTGAGATATATCCCAAATGAAAATTTGTGTAATTCTTTCTAGCCACCTAGTCCAACCACCATCTTCTCTCATCTGGACAATTATAATAACCTCTTAACTGGTCTCCTTGCTATGACTGCTTCCTTCAAAGGTATGTTCTCCACACATGGTGGTTCATTTAAAAACAACTGTCATGTTGTGTCGCAACCCTGCTCAAAACTTACCAACAGCATCCCACTGTACACAGACAAATATGAATCTTGACCATGGCCCCTTGATTACTCTCTGACTTCACCTCTTCTAATATTCTATATCTCAGTCACTCTGTTCCAGCCACACTAATTTCCTTGCTGTTCTTCCCACACAGTAAATACAACCAGTATGCTTCGATATCAGGACCTCTGCATTTGAAGTTTCCTCTCCCTGTATCGTTCTTCCCCAAGGTAATCAAAGATTTATTCCTTTTGTTTCATGTGTTTGTTCAAATGTAACTTCCTCAAATAGACTTTTCCTAAACATATTATTGAAAATATCATTTTATGTCCTTCCATTGTGTTCTCCCTAACACTGATCGTTACCCGAAGCTACTGTATATATTTATGAGTATATTTTAATTGTCTCTATTCCATTCTAGAATATGAAGTCCACAAGGGCAAAGTTTTCTTTTTGTTTTGTCCACTGTTAAAACTACACTGCCTAGAAAAGCATCTGGCACTTAGAAGATATTCATTACATATTTAATGAAAAGTTAGGTGTAATGAAAAATCGTCAAGAAAATATATACATTGTTAAATTGACTCGATACTAAATAGAAATTTTCAATAAACAAATAACTTTGAAATATATTGATTCTGTAATCCAGGAGTAGACAAACTTTCTGTAAAAAGACACACAGTAAATATATTTGGAACATTTTGGGTCTACAGACTCTGTTGCCATTACTCGACACTGCCATCGTAGTACGAAAACACAGACAACATATAAGTAAATGAGCATGGCTATATTCCAATAAACTACTATTTACAAAAATAGGGTCAGATTTGTCTGGCATGCTGTAGTTTTCCAATTACTACTGTAATAAGTAAATCAATCAATCAATCAATCGTCTGTCTCTCTATATATCTATACCTTCCCTTATATCTATACATAAAATCTGTGAAATACACACTACAACCACAAGGTTTTAAAATGAATTTTTTCAAACCCTCACGGAACAGATAATGTTTATTTTATAAAAAAGAAAAAGAAAAAATACATTTAAATTTATTTAATGAGACTAGTATAACCCTGATACTAAATCTAGGCAAATACAGTTTGAGAAAGGAAAATTAAACCCAAACTTATTTATGAATATTGATACAAAATTCTAAGCAAATCATGAGCTAATTAAATTAAGCAATTTATAAAAACATTACAGCCAACTGGGGTTTATTCCAAGAATGTAAATATGACATATTTTTTAAGAATATAAAAATGTATTTAACCACCATAATGGAATTTATGGAGACAAACTATGATCACCTTAATAGGTACTAAAAAGCACTTGATAATATCCAATACTTATTCATGATAAAAAATAATCATAGCAGGGCTTCCCTGGTGGCGCAGCGGTTGAGAGTCCGCCTGCCGATGAAGGGGACACGGGTCCGTGCCCCGGTCCGGGAAGATCCCACATGCCGCGGAGCGGCTGGGCCCGTGAGCCATGGCCGCTGAGCCTGCGCGTCCGGAGCCTGTGCTCCGCAACGGGAGAGGCCACAACAGTGAGAGGCCCTTATACCGCAAAAAAAGGAGAGGCCACAACAGTGAGAGGCTCGCGTACCACACACACAAAAAATAATAGTAATAATAATAATCATAGCAAAGTGGAATAAAACTGAATTAAAGGACAATATGATTATAAAAAATAATAGTTCTAATATTTATTAGGAGTCTATTAGCTTATTCATGGAAAAGTAATCTCAAACTGTTGATCAGTATATAAAGAGATAATAAACCTCACATATTAAGAAAATACAAAATAATCATAACAGAAAATAACAGCTGTTAACCATGTAGTAGGCCTTTTATAAGTATGTTATATTATAAATCCATTTAGTACATTTAAGCGTATCTTATACACTTAAACCATTCATTGGATACAATGCCCCTGCCCCAGAAATTGAAAGGAATAATAAACCAAGAAGGTGAATAGGAAAACAACTGTTATTATTATTCCCTGAGACATGGTCTTATGGCCAAGGCTGGCTTTTTTTTTTTTATTGAAGCATACTTGATATTCAAAATTATATGTTGCAGTTGTACAATATAGTGATTCATGATTTTTAAAGGTTACACTGCATTTACAGTTATAAAATATTGGCTATATTCCCCGTGTTGAACAATATATAGCTTCTTTTATGCCTAATAGTTTGTACCTCGAATTCCCTACCCCTATTCCTTTCCCCTTCCCCACTGGTAAACTACTAGTTTGTTCTCTGTATCTGTGTGTTTGCTTCTTTTTTGTTATATTCATTAGTTTGTTGTATTTTTTTAGATTCCACATATGAGTGATATCATACAGTACTTGTCTTTCTCTGTCTGACTTACTTCACTTAGCATAATACCCTCCAAGTACATCCATGTTGCTGCAAATCGCAAAATTCCATTCTTTCTTATGGCTGAGTAGTATTCCTGTGTGTGTGTGTGTGTGTGTGTGTGTGTGTGTGTGTGTATACCACATCTTCCTTATCCATCCATCTGTTAATGGACACTTAGGTTGCAAGGCCAGTTTTTCAGTGTTCTCTAATGCTTTGTGTGCAAAAAAGAATGCAAGAGCATTAAATAGTAGCATCATCTGCAAGTAGCCTAGGCTTTCTTTTTGAAAGGACTTGAATACTGCTTACTATCTGCACAAGTTTCCTATTGCTGCAATAACAAACTACAGCAAACTTAGTGACTTAACACAAATTTATTCTCTTACTGTTCTGGAGGTCAGAAGTCTAAAACAATTTTCACTGAGTTAAAATCACAGTGTTTGCAGGACTGATTCCTCCCAGAGGCTTTCAGGGGAGAATCCTTTTTCTTGTCTATTTTATCTGCTAGTGGCTACCTGTATTCCTTGACTCCTCGCTCCTTCCTCTGTCTTCAAATTGCATCACAGCAATCACTGCTTCCATCATCACATCACCTTCTCCTCTGACTTCTCTTATGAGGACAACTGTGATGACATTGAGCCCACCAGGAAAATCCAGGACACTCTTCCCATCTCAAGAACCTTAATTTAATCACATCTGCAAATTCCCTTTTGCCATATAAATAACACTAACAGATTCCAGGGAGTAGAAATGTAGACATATCTGGAAGCCATAATTCAGCTTACTATACTATTTTAAATTATCTGAACTTGATCCTAAATGTTACTTTGGCTTCCAAAAAGCTTATCAGTGGCTTCATGAAAAAAAAATACTAAAACAAAAACACTGTTTCAGTTGTTATTATGGAAAACAGAAAAGACTGAGATATGGTCCTGTTCTTCCAAAAGCTCATAATTTCCTGGGCAGCTCAGATGCAGAGCCAAATGTAAACAGATTCAGGTAGAATCTGAGCAGATTTTCTCTTTTTATTACTTACTACAGAAGCAGAACTATGTGTGTTAATTTTCTGAATATTTTCACACTTCAACTGGCCAAATAAATCAGTATTTAAAATGGTAATCATACAGTAGGGCTGTATTCAAAGGTCAGTGCATGAGGCATTTAAGAGGTCATGACTAGGGTCATATTTTAATGTTTCAGTGTTTTCTGAATTTACAAAATCATATCCTGTGATATTACTCTCTAAGCAGTAAAAGTTTTATACGTCTTTAAAGGCAGCATCTAAAGAAGTAGTTCCTAAACACTGATTTTTGGTTTCATACTCTATGATGAAGATTTCATTTATTTGAGATGAATGATGAAAAATATGAAAATGTAAGGAGTTTTTCATAACGCTAATATATTCAGTTTTAAAACTGTCCTTTCAGTCCTTCTCACCATTTTTCTTTTGCTTTTCAAAAATTGTAGGAAAGATGATGTTAAGTAAATCTTTACCAGTTGAAAAGTAATGATTTAGCAAACATATGTCAGTAGCAAATTAATACACACACACACACACACACACACACACACACACACATACACATACATACACACACACATGCATGCATACATCCTGGCTGACAGAATTCAAAAATCAAGGAGCCAATGATCTATAGCTTTGATTAAATAAATTAGTAAAAAATCAGTATTAATGATAATATCTATAATTGTATAATGTTTTAAAATTTACAAAATAAATTTATGTCCATTAGCTCGAGTGTTTCTCTCCCACCTCAACAATAACCCCATGAGGAAAAGATGTAAGCAATTATGATTCCATTTTCTATGTTTTGTAAGTTTATAGGTTGAGACATTGAAGCATGAATTTTTAAATGACTTATTTAAATGTCTTCCAGGTGATATATTCACTTATGCCTAATTATGTCATCTTATACTATATCCTTAACTACTTCTCAGACCTTCAGTTCACCATCCAGTACAAATTGAAACGTGGGTCTTCCCTGATGGACCCACAGCCAGCCCAAGTGGTGGATGTTTCCTCCACCACTTGAGTTGAACATGTTTCCTGTGTACCACCTTGTTCCAATGGTACAAGGGATGATTCTCTCGCACCAATGAGGCTAAGAAGGGACAGGCTGATGTGTCCTTCTTGCTCCTTAGGATTGCTTTTATGACACCATTATTTTCTCTCCCTCTTAAACTATTCCTTCCAGCTTTGAATCTCCTGACTTCAATGGAGGAAATCATCATCTATTTTGAATACTTAAGAGAAGTCAAAAAAGATAAGGTCATTGATATGATATGGCAACATGGTCAATATGATCAGCTGTTTGGCAGCACAGAGACAATCAGTCATGCAGAGTATGCATCGGAGAGTGCTGGGTATGAAACCTATTTAGAATGAGATAATTGGCAAAGAAACCAAAGGATATTAATAACTCTTTCAACAGAGTTGCTAGAAATAGATATAAACAAATGAGGATATTAGAGGATAAGAAGGGGTTAACATAATTTTGATTTTGGGGGGGCAAGTGATACAGAAATAATGTGCCAGTGTAACTCTTTTATACATAATATCCCAATATGCTACTCTGTGAAACAGCTGGACAATAATTGGAACTTCATACTTAATCAATTTAATATGAAGCAATAATAGAAACTGCTAAAATTCCATTAAATTATTCTTTGATGGTGTATTGTGGCAACAGCATTCAAACCAGAAACTCTAGAGGTTACTGAGTCAGGTAAAAAGCTGTAAATGATGTTATGTCATTTACTGTTTCATACTGTTAAAGCTAGGTGGCCCTGGAGAGACAAAACACTATTCATAGATGAGAAAACTGATGTACAAAAATATTGAGTTGACCAAGTTGATAAAACCTAAATAAGTCATTTGGTTTGGTGATTTGGTGTATTTTTCCTAGGTAGAATCCAAGAAGACCGAAGTCAGAGAATCTATTTTGAGAAAAGGCCTTTGGCCAATGGAATTCATTGATCTTTTCAGTGCAACTTTCAAGAACTTTTGAATGAGGAAATCCTAATTTCTGTAAGAAGGGTGACAGGGCTACATTTTGGAGTGTCAACTAGAGGTCGCAAGCAAATATGCTCACGAGTATTAAGTTCCTCTCATTATAATATAAACGGAAAAATAAAACTTTTAAAAAAAAACGTACAGTTTGAAAACGAAATGAAAAAAGAGATTCCACAACTTACAAGTGAGATTACAGGGAGCTAAATGTATTTGTAAATGTAGTGAAGAGTACCACTGGCAACTAACCCTTAAAAATGAGACTCTCTACCTCATAGGATTATTATATGTCTCAGTAGTTTTACTTTTTATGTCCATTTATTTGAGGCTTTGTCTTTCTCTCCTGAGGCTGTCTACTTTACTGCTTTTCCTTCTCTGACTGTTACCAAACTTCTAGAAATCCTAATATGAAGATACACACTACAGAGACAAGAATTTTCTGAACTTTTCCTTTGGTGAAGAATTTTACTGTGCACTTAAAAATTTTGCCAGAAGAATACACATCTTTATAAAATAGGTATTATTAAAACATTTTAAAGATGAGGAAACTGAGGTATAGAAAGATTAGGTCACTTGTATATCACACAGCTTTGAAAGGTGGGAACTGGAATTGTAATTTACTATTGAATGATTTCTAAGCCCATGCACTATCCACTATGTCAATACTTCCATAAGTATGTATATATTTTTTTATTTGACACATCTATTGAGAAGAATTTATGTATCATATGCTTAATTCACAGATTCTCAACCAAAGGTGAGTCTGCACCTCAGGGGTTATTTGGCAATGTCTGGAGATATTTTTGTTTGTCACAACTGTGATAAGGGGATCCAGTGGCATGCAGTGTGTAGAGGCTAGGGATGCAGATATTATCCAGACAGCTTGCCACAGCAAACATTTATTACACTCAAAATGCTGAGGTTGAAAAACCTTGGTCTCATATCAAAAATTAGTTTACGGTATTTCAACTTCTGCTTAACATGAAAAAAAGAAACAAGAGAAAAATCCTGATAAGATACATCATAGTTATTTAAAACAATCAGAGAGTGGGAGATACAAAGAATCTTGATAAGCTAAATTCTACAAAGTGAGAGGCCCTTCCTAGACACAGGGCTGATCTTAGCACCGATGACAGGAGAGGCAAAAGGAGGAGAAACCTACCACCAATGAAGGCAAGGAAAAAACACTGGACTGTCCACAAAATTTTAATGACCACATGGGGCCGGAATGATGAAGCAGATCACCAGGGCCTCACTCACTGTGAATCCACAGCCAGTGGTCAACTGCTTCATATGAGTCTTTACCATGTACGTGTGGGGAATATGCTTCAGTTTGAGGACAGAAGAAAAGAGCTAAGAGGAATCCCTCCACAGCACTCCAGGCCTTCATAAGAGCAAGGAAGGAGCTGCCAAAAACTGTGGGTGTGGCCAGAAACCTGAGAGAAAACCCTCTGAGGAACTCAGGTCTCATGAAGTACACTGCAGGCCTTCTAAAGTCTGAGGGCATCGAAAAGATGTGAAGATAAATCCATCAAGCTCAGAAAACCAGAGTCTGGATTGAAGAGGGTAAGTCTAGATGCTGCCCTCATAACATCTGAAGCCAGTGATCAATCAAGCCTAAATAATGCTATAACATAACCCAGACCCAACCAGAGCACAAATTATGGCCTGACAGAGGAGGAATGTGCTCATTTCCAGAGATAAATATTATTTACTTTTGTCTCTACCATTCTTAAATACATACTAGGGGGCATATGACAAACAATTCAAGGCATGTAAAAGCAAGAGAATGTGACTTGTAGTCAAAAAAGAAGAGAGAAATTACAGTAGAAGTACTTGAAAGATAATGACTGAAAATTTTCCTAAATTAATGAAAGACTACAGTTCACACATCTCATTAGCTCACTAGCTCAACTAACTCCAACCAGAATAAAGACACAGAGTCAAATTGCTGAGAAAAACAAAAAATGAGGAAAAACCTAGAGGTTATACAGTGGTAAAAACACATTATACACACGGAAACAGCAAAAGGAAGATATGTAGTGAACAGACTTTCAGGTGATGGCCATGATTCCCATGTCTTATTCACACAGTAATCCCCTCCCCTTGAGTGTGGGCAGGGTCTGTAACTTGCTTCTAGCCAACAGACTGTGAAAAACACAACAGGTTATATGTGAACATGAGTGTGTTATTAGATTGCGTGATTAGGTTACATGAGATTACAATGTTTGTATTGCTAGGGGACTTTTTTTTTGACCAGTTATTTTTTTAAATTTATTTTTAAATTAATTTTTATTGGATTATGGTTGCATTACAATGCTGTGTTAGCCTTCACTGCACAACAAAATGCATCAGCCATACGCATACAGATATCCCCTCCCTTTTGGACTTCCATCCCATTTAGGTTACCGCAGTGCATTAGGTAGAGTTCCCTGTGCTTTACAATATGTTCCCATCAGTTGTTTATTTTATACACCGTATCAATAATGTATATGTGTCAATCCCAGTCTAGCAATTCCTCCCACCCTACCCCTTTCCCCCTTGGTATCCATACGTTTGTTCTACAAATGACCCAATTTCATTTGTACTGCTAGGAGACTTTTAGAGAAAGAGGCAGGCATGTTGAGAAGATCACATACCAAGAAACCGACAGCAGTATCCAGCCAACAGCCAGCAAAAGCCTGAGGCCCTCAGTCCGATGGTGTACAAGGAACTGAAGGCTTCCAACCACCTCAGGAGCTTGGAAGTGGATTCGTCCCCAGTTGAACATCAGTTGAGACCTCAATTGGCGCAAACACCTTGATGGCGGTTCTGAGAGATGCTAAAGCACAGGATCCTAAACCCTGCCAGGACTCCTAACTCACAGAAACTTCGAGAGAAAAATCTGTGTTGTCTTAAGCCACTAAATTTACAGTAATATTATTATGCAGTAGATTACTAATACAGAACCATAGCTTGATTCACACAGAAAAAAATGAAGACAAGAAGACAATGGAACATCATTAAAGTGCTAAAAAGGAAAAAAAAACTTGCCAACCTAGAATGCTAAAACCACCATTTATACTTTCAATATAAGAAAAATGACATTTTCAGATAACCTAAAACTAAGAGAATTATCTTAAACATATCCGCACTACAATAAATCCAAGAAGTTCTTCAGACTGAGGGAAATAACACCAGATACAACATTGTCCCTGAAGTAAGAAATGAAGAGCACTAGAAAGAGAGAGTATATGGGTGGATATGAAAGATCTTGTTTTATTGTACACATATGCTTGTGTGTGTGTGTGTGCATGTGTGTGTATACATATGACTATTGACAACATGAAGTAAAGAGAATCAAAATCTTACTATGAGATTCATAACATATGAGAAAAGTCAAATGGTGGCAGATAGTAAATGGATTCAAACTACTGTAGCATGCAGAATGTTTATGATACACTACAATATTATTTGAGGGTGAACTATGATAACTTGAAGATGTTTACTGTAATCTTTATTTTTTCATTTTATTTTTTATTTTTTATTTTTGCAGTATGTGGGCCTCTCACTGCTGTGGCCTCTCCCGCCGCGGAGCACAGTCTCCAGACGTGCAGGCTCAGCGGCCATGGCTCACGGGCCCAGCCGCTCCGCGGCATGCGGGATCCTCCCGGACCGGGGCACGACCCCGCGTCCCCTGCATCGGCAGGCGGACTCTCAACCACTACACCACCAGGGAAGCCCTACTGTAATCTTTAGAGCTGCAGACAAATATAGTACCTAGAGCCATACTGGCTATTGAAATGTAAATTTAAATTAATTAAAACTTAAGAAACAAAGAAACAAAACAAAATTTAAATTATAGTGTTTATATTGCTTGTAGGTGTTGAGTAATTCCTAACATTTTAGGATGGGGTTTATATTTGGGAGATAATGAGGGAAATGAGATACCCAAGGAGTTTAAGGGAGGCTTCACCTTTATTAGTAAGGTTAAAATAAAGAAAAAAAGAGACCTAAAACAAATAAAATACAGATGTTTATAAACTGGGTGGTGGGGACATTTGTTTTGGTTAAATTAAACTCAAGTAATTTTCGATACATTTGACAATCTATCTATCTATCTATCTATCTACCTACCTGTTTGTGTAAATTAGCATATAATGATTAATAATAATAAACTGAGATTCATAGCATTAGTTTCTATAGAGTCCTGGAAGATTTTGAGGGTATTTCTATTCTCCATCTTTGTTTACAGAATCAGGAAGAAGAGCAATCACAAAACAAAATTGTATCCCTAGAAGCTGTAAAAGTCCTATATACAAATAACAATGTTGCTATTTCACTACCATGTCAATATGGCTTTGTTTCTAAAATAACTGCCATCGGTTCACCACATAACTACCATAGGGGAATGTTTAAAAATGCATGTTTAAAACATAATCCACTTAAAAAACTAGGGACTAATTATTCTTACTGTTGACACAGAATTATATGACAGTCAAGGTACAAGCAAATAATTATCTTCAATTTCTGAAAAAGGGCAGAAAACTCTTAGCAGATATTGTGATAATCCATTGTGTTTATTACATAGTTCAGTGTTATAGAAATTGAAAAAACTAGGTTATCAAATCATGTCCCTTCCAACAAAAATAACTCCATATGGTAAAATACTGATAAAAAGAGTTCTACTGGTAGTTATTCCTGTTCCCAGAAATTAGCACGATAAAGGGTTTATATTAAAATTGAGATAACAGAATCCCAGATTTTCTCCTTTTAATTTTACAGTTGAAAGATCCCTTAGAGATTGTTTAGCTTTTATTTTATAGATGTGGAAAATGAGATTCAAAAAGTTCAAGTTACTTCCTTCTCCAGGGGCACCCTGTGAGTTAGTCACATAGCTAAGTCTAGAACTCATATCTTCATCCTTCCATGTTCTTTCCACACTGCCAAAGTGAATCCCAGTCATATTATCTATTTTATAAAAGAATATTTTTATAACACAACATGATGGCTTAATCAGTAACTACATGGCTAATGTGCATTTCAGAACACATTAAGAATATTAATGTCATTATTAGAAGAAAAGGCCTTTATTGCAGTTTAAGCTTTCATTTTTTTCCTCACTAACTGCGTAACCCTAGTTCTTAAGGGGGAAAAAAAATCAGGTTCGGTCAGCAACTCATAACCAATGCAAACTCCATGACACCATCAATATGACAACCCCAAGGTCAAAAGACTAGATCATCTCATCAGCCCATTCCCTGCAACTCAAGGAGGTCAATCACTAGGAACAATCAGCTAACCTACTCCCCACAAGAACTCTAACTGATTTAATGTTCCCAACATCTGTTGTCAACAAAGGAAAATAAAGGGAGCAGAGACTCGATTTGCATCCTTCTATTCTAAGGCATTCAAGACGAACATGAGAATAAACACACTTTATTCTCTGAACTGATGGCATTTCTCTGTTTGCTTTTATCTGGTGTTTCATTTAGCTCAACAAATTTTACTTTCTTCTTTATCTCTTCCTTTGAGGCTCAGAATTCCAGAGCTTTTATAAAGAGCTACCTGGATAAGTCTTGCTAAGGACAGGAAAGCTAACACTGTTTTGACGCACTGATATAAAAAGCTGGTTCAGCACACAGTGATTTGACTAAACAACTTTCTAAGATTCTCCCCTCAAAGGATGCATGTATATTCCCATTGTTAATAAAAGAGATTGTGAATTGGTTTCATTTTTGTATTGGCTTAATGATGCTGGGGGAAAGCACTGAACTTGGAGCAAAACCACCTTAGGTTTGTATCCTAAATAAAGATTATTTACCTCTCTGGGCATACATTTGTCATAGGATAAGGATAACAATGTCAATTGTATCAGTTAGGATTATATTTAGCTGCTAGTGACAGAAATCCTAAAAGTAACAAAGGTTAAGCAAGACTGAAGTTTATTGCCTCTCATATCAAAATCTGAGCAAGTAGACCATGATTGATATGGTGGTTATTTGTATGAAGGGACCAGAATCCTTCTGTCTTGTTATTCTGTCCTTCATGGCCTCTATCTCCTAATTCAGGGAGGTAGCATTTTGATGTAGGGACAAGGAGGAAGGAAGGAATAAAGATGGAGAGGTAAAGAGTACACGGATGTTGACTCTAAAAAAAAGCAGATGTATGGCACAAAGGACTTATGTCCTGTTGGCCAGAATTATATATGTGGCCATACCTAGCTGCAAGGGAGGCTGGAAAATACAGTATCCATTCTAGATGTACATATGTGCAGCCAAAAAGTAAGGATTCTTTCACTGTAGTAAAAAAGAATAATATATTGGGAAACAACTAGCATCTTTATCCCACCTACCCTAGAAAAGATTGCTGGTTTTCCACAAACTACATTCCCAGACCCCACAGCATTCAGATGTTACTATTTAGCTATGCTCTCCCCATTGGGATAGCAAAAGTGATAAGTGCCACTTCTAGGCCTAGGTCTGTAAGATTGTAAGTAGTCTTCCTCCTTGTTCTTTTTGCACTTTGCACCTTTCCTTTGATCTATCCAAGACCTGAATTTTAAGGCATCTGCCTTTCTACATAAATGAGGACAGTAACTTAAACGAAAAAAAAAAAAGAAAAAAAAGGAAGGAATTCGGTCCCTACACACCCATGCAGAGTGAAAACATTTGCTGACATGGGCCACTTACCCAGAACTAGTATGTTAGAGAAAATTCTATGTATTTTCCTATGTGTTAACAGCAGTTAAACCTGACTTTGAGTGAAATATTTACCTCACAGGAATGTTTCTAGAGATTAAGTGATGTGATGTCTGTAAAATGCTGGCAGTGCCTGCCCATAGTAAACACATTAAAGAAACAAACAAACCTACCTACATATATAATTATATTATAGAATATAATATTATAGAATTATAATTATAGAATATTATAGAATTATAAAATTATTTTATGTATATTTATTATATGTAAGTGTATTATTATTATATGTATATCTGAGTGTGCATACAACTATATAAGTAGAAACAGCAATCTTCTGAAGTGTCACAAGGGTCCACCAAAGTGAATTTTTTTTTTTTTTTTTTTTGCGGTACGTGGGTCTCTCACAGTTGTGGCCTCTCCCGTTGCGGAGCACAGGCTCTGGACGCGCAGGCTCAGTGGCCATGGCTCACAGGCCCAGCTGCTCCGCGGCATGTGGGATCTTCCCGGACTGGGGCACGAACCCGTGTCCCCTGCATCGGCAGGCGGACTCTCAACCACTGTGCCACCAGGGAAGCCCTAGAGTGAATTTCACATCAACCATGACATGTAGAATATTAATAATAACATCAAATATACTTTCCAAAATCTGGTGAAAACCCATGCATTACTGTTGCCTTGATAAAATAAGCTGAAGACTTACTTTGTTTATATTAACAAGATGGTATGTGGACCAGAACTACCTTAATCTTGTATGTATCAAGCACTCCCCTTATGAGCTCTCCAACACAGTACACAGCATAGGCCAACCCAACAATCAAAGAGGGGGATGAGGATGATGGAGTAGTATTCGGGGTTTGACTTCCCTGTAAAATTTATGTGCTTCTTCCTTCTAATCACAAAATTAATTCTCATAAATTTCTCATCTGATACAAAAATGTATCCAAACCATATTCATCACATGCCAGAGGGAAAGAAGCGAATTAGGAAAAGAGAAAGGCTGTATGTCCTGATAATAGAGTGTATGTAACTCAGGACAGCATCCTCAGTTCTGACTGTCTGCTCCAATGCCTAAAGCTATAATATTGGACATGTCTAGGCTCTTGGTTGAGCATGTAGCCCTGAATTCCAATTTTCTTCTCCCCATCCCAGGAAAACTGCTTCTTGCTTGTCCTCTGTGCTCAGTGCCACAAATCAGCAAATCCTCTGAGGAAAGAAAGCAGGTAAAAGTAGGTCCCAGTGCAAAGCATCCCCTGTCTTTCAGATATCCTGGCCTCTCAAGTCCTGGGCTCCTTGTTGTTTTCTACTAACCTCAAACATAACTTTTTGCAGTTTATATAGTTCTAGAAATATTTTGATGGGTAACTTAGTCCAATATATATGTCATCACACAAAGAAACACAAGTCAGTTTTGTATTGTGTCATAGCCAGCCTCCCAGGTGACTATTTCCTGATATTCTTACCCTTGTGCTGTCGCCTCTCATATTCTTAATATATTAGGTTTTGTCGGTTGCAGCAACAGGATACAGCTAAAGTGATGGTATAGCACTCCTGAGGCCAGGTTATATAGACCCTGTCCTGCCTCACTCCTGAATCCCTTGCTCTGGAGGGAGTCAGTGTCATGCTATGTGAAAAGGCCTATGGAAAGGACAAGCAGGGAGAAACTGAGTCCTCGACCAAGAGTCAGCAAGAAACTGAGGTCTCCTGCCCATAGCCTCATGAGTGAGTCATCTTGAAAATGCATCCTTCAGCCCAGGTCAAGCTCTTGAACAACGGCAGTCTGAGTAGATAGTTTGACTGCCAACTCCTGACAGACCCAAAGGCAGAAACAGCAGCTAAATTGCTTCTGCATTTCTGACCCTCAAAAGCTGCAGAACAAATGTGTGATGGTGCTTTTAAAATTTTTAGTTGTGGTAAAATACATATAACATAAAATTTAGCAGCTTAATCATTTTTAAGCATATAGTTCAGGAGAGTACATTCAACACTGCTGAGAAATCATTTGTGCAGGTATCAGGACAGAAGTGAGGTTGCTGGCTCAATGCAGACAGTTTTAGAGTTAATTCTTATTCTTGTCCATAAATATAGTTTGGACAAAATTCTTGTCCATAAATATAGTTCCACAAAGATCATCTATTTCTTATCATAGAATGCTATATGAATTCTGTCAGGTTGAATATTCTTGGTTGCCTGCTTCTCCCTCTCTGAATCTCTCTCTGTGTCTCTCTCTGTGTCGCTCGCTCGCTCGCGTGCTCTCTCTCTCTCCTTTTTTAAATTAAAAGCAGGTGCTTCCCTGGTGGCACAGTGGTTGGGGGTTCGCCTGCCGATGCGGGGGGCGCGGGTTCGTGCCCGGTCCGGGAGGGTCCCGCGTGCAGCGGGGCGGCTGGGCCCGTGAGCCATGGCCACTGAGCCTGCGCATCCGGAGCCTGTGCTCCACAGCGGGAGGGGACGCAAGTGGTGGGGGTCCCACGTGGTGGAGGGAAAAAAAAAAAAAAATATATATATATATATATATATATATATATATATATATATATATATATATATATATATATATAATTAAAAGCCATTGAGCAAATTTTCAAGTCCAGCCAACTAAATCATAAAACAAACTGACTTTTCCCCCATTCCCATGGGATTAAACATAGAACTTGATGCTGAAAGATTCTGTTGAGACTTTGGCAAGAGGAGCAAGAAAGAAGGGGTGAAATAGGAAAGCTTCATCTCAACTTCCAAACATCTACACAAGTGAGACAAACCCTAGCCATATGTACTAAGCCAAACAAGATTTAGTTGCATTCAATTATTCTTTTAAGGGGTTTAATTTAGGTATGCATTCTCACATGTCACAATTCTCTAGTCAGGAAATATTATTTTCTTATTTTTTAATTGCTGTTTACAGATTTTTTAAGTCCTTTACTGCCTAAACGTATCCATCCCTAACTTCTCCAAAGGCAGCTGTCTCTGTAAAGCGCAATAATCTGGTATTTATTCATCATAATTGCTTATTTACCCCAGACTACCAATGGAAGAACTTCTCCCTGCAAAGTCAGCCATGTGATTAAATAAGGAGAAAAAAATACAAAAAAACTTTGATGAACTACAATGCTTACAGAGCCAATCCTGATGTGAGGGACAGGAACAAGTAATTAGCTAGTAAATCACTTTATTATTCTTATTTGAAGGTCAATCAATCTACTCCTCCTTTGTTTTTAGCCTTAGCTTTAGGATAAATTACCACTTTTCTTTTCTAGCTATCTCCTAGTTATAATCTCTGCCATCACATGGCAAAAATAATTTGCCAATTATTTCCAAAGAAATAATTACTAAAATGTTGGTCATATTTCCCCATCAACTATACTATTCTAAATATTTTAATAATAATTTAGCTGATTCACACTTTAAAAACTTATAAAATGTACTTGTATCTATGCTAATGACAAGAGGAAATCATACTTTTTCAGTCCACAATGTTGGAAGCTAAACATTGTGGAAGCATTTATATAGTTGTGGAAGCATTCCAATTCTGTCACAAAACTGAAGCTGGTGTAGCTGCAATGAGACTCACATGAAGGAAAATTGCAAAACTTTTAAATATGGAAAGCAAGATAAAAATCTTTCTTAAATAAGTAACATTGTCTAAATTATACATGTATTCTCCTTAAGATGACTTTTTAGGTATCCATAATGGATACTTTAAAAGTATCCAAAATGCCTAAGTGACATTATCCTTAGAGCCAGGGCATGTGCCTGTTAGAAACGGTGAGATAACACCTAAAATTATGTATTAATGAAACCTGGGGCATAAAAAAGCTACCATTTTTACCAAAATAAAAGAACTAGACATGTGTATACCCACCCATGTATCACTGAGGAAGATTATCAGCTATCAAGAGAAAAGGAAAAGAAAAATGTACTTGACAGGGGAATGAAACCATAAGATACTAGATTGCATTACATAATCCCCAGAATCACACAAATGCCTTTTGATCAGGCTTTATGATTATTTGCACTCTTCCTAAGGTCCAGAACTCAGGCTATCGAGATAATCTTAAGCGTCAAAATGATCAAGGCATTTGTACACCTGGTAGCTCCTGACCATCAGGACAGAACCTAACTGAGCCTCACCTCCTAACCACACAATACCTCTCTCACCTGCCTGCATGCTGCCTCTTTCCTGGGTTTTCCTTGTTAAACATGAGGAATAGGGGGCTGTAGAATCCTCCTGGGCACTCAAGCATATGCAACTTTGAAGGGCAAGTAAGTTCACACCCATGTGTTGAACCTTTCAACCAATGGGAAATAGAATCCAGTGGATCCAGCAGACAAGTCTTTTCTCCTTTCTAATGAACTCTCTCCCTCCTTGCCCTGCCATAGACACACTTTCCAGGACACCACTGATAGGCGACTTATAAGGCTGCTCCGAGGCATGATCCCAAGGATGAAGTTATCCATCACACTTAGCAGTGGCCAGACCGACAGAACATCTTCGCGTTGACTCTTCTTCACTCCCCTTCTCCCACACTCCTACTCTAATTTTACTCCTTTAAAATAATAGAGCATGTTGGCCCTCTTCCACAAGCTTTGCTTTTTCTAGACCTCAGATAAAAACAGTCAAATGTTGCATGTGGACGTGAGGTACAAATTCACACTATGAAGTGAGAGAAAATATTGCTGAGAAATTGACAATATCTGGTATCAAACCATCGAAACTTCTATTGATCTGACTGAAATAAGAAGCTGTTCCTACAGAAACACTTTCATAGCCGAAGGCTCATGGGACTCCCAGAAAGGATAAAACTCTCAGCAGCTGTGAGCTCAAAAGAAAATAATTACAAACCACATGAAAAAATGAACTTTCATAAGTGATAGTAAATAATGCAAACATTCAGGAAAAGTACTTAAAATAATAGAGTACCTTGAAAGAATCTATTTAAAAATATGTTTAAAATAACTAAAGACATAAAATAAGGAATAGAAAACAAAATCAAGTAACCAAATAGTATTAACCAGAACAGGTACATTTTTACAAAGGAATCAAATAAAATTGCTATAAACGTAAAATAGAGTAATTGGCAATAAAAGCTCAGTGTATAAGTTAAAGAACAGATTACACAAAGCTAAAGAAACAATTATTACACTGAATTCGGTGTCTCAAGATACTAAAATGGAGCACAGAAAATAAAAACATGATACCATTTAAAAAGTGGTTATTTTCCACCTGTGACGATCTAAAGGCCCAGCATATATGTATTAGGAATTTCAGAAGGAGAACGAAAAAGCGACTGTAGGATGCACAATGCTTGATGTGCCAATGAGTGAACAACTTTCCACAATTATATCACTGCAACTGCAAAATTATTTGGCTACCTTTCCACTTTAGAGCTCAAAAATAATGTCATTTGAAAAACTAAACTTGTTTTAACATTTTTAACAGGTTTGGTGTATTTCTTTGGCACTCATATTTAAAACTGCTAGATTTGTATTTCTCTGTCTATGGTGTTTTTTATTCACAAGGCATGACTTTCAGTTACCAGCCAGATATTCTTAACATCAGGTTTTTTTTTTTCAACTGCCCAGCAAAGAACAACCCTTAATAGACTTGGAATCACTCAGACCTCTTGACATACAACCTACAAAAGTGTATTTTACGGGTTTCCCTGGTGGTGCAGTGGTTGGGAGTCCGCCTGCCGTCTGCCGGTGCAGGGGACGCGGGTTCGTGCCCAGTCAGGAGCGGCTGGGCCCATGAGCCATGGCCGCTGGGCCTGCGCGTCCGGAGCCTGTGCTCCGCAACGGGTGAGGCCGCAGCAGTGAGAGGCCCGTGTACCGCAAAAAAAAAAAAAAAAAAAAAGTGTATTTTACAGAAGTATGTTGTCTCCTTACACAGAGTGAATTGTTTCCCACAGATACCTCTGCAAAATGAGTAGAATCAAAGGATTTATTCATAGTTCCACTGAAGTTAGAGAAGTATTAAAATATTTTGACAGAGTTGAATATTTTAAAAGTATTTTATTGTTACATATTTCACCCCACGTGCGATTTTCTCTTCTTTGTATTTATCCCGCTTGGGATTTTTCTGATACTTTTGTCCCTGAGGGTCGATATTTTCAATAACTTTGGGATACCTGCGGGCATTATGTCATTTTCTTTCTGTCCCCTCTCTCTCCACTCTCAGGCTAGAATTCCAATTACATGTATGCTAGATAACATTATATTGTTCCACACAGCATTGTTCATTTATTGTCCCCAAGTTTCTGCTCTCTATTCTACAGTCTGGGTAATTTCTACTGATTTTTTACTTCAGTACTAAAAACTTCTTTTTTTACAGTTTCCATGTCTTTGCTAAAATTTCCTATCTATTCACTTATTGTGTACATCTGTTTCTGCAAGTCCTTGAACATATTTGTAGTATCTGTTTTAAAGTCCACATCTGATCATTGCAACAGCTGGGTCATCTCAGGGCCTATTTATATTGAACACTTTTTTTTGACAATGCATGAAACTTTCTTACTTCTTTTTTTTTTTTTTTTAACATCTTTATTGGGGTATAATTGCTTTACAATGGTGTGTTAGTTTCTGCTTTATAACAAAGTGAATCAGTCATACATAAACATATGTTCCCATATGTCTTCCCTCTTGCGTCTCCCTCCCTCCCACCCTCCCTATCCCACCCCTCCAGGCTGTCACAAAGCACCGAGCCAATATCCCTGTGCTTTGCGGCTGCTTCCCACTAGCTATCTACCTTACTACGTTTGTTAGTGTGTATATGCCCATGACTCTCTCTCGCCCTGTCACAGCTTACCCTTCCCCCTCCCCATAACCTCAAGTCCCTTCTCTAGGAGGTCTGTGTCTTTATTCCTGCTTTACCCCTAGGTTCTTCATGACATTTTTTTTCTTAAATTCCATATATATGTGTTAGCATACGGTATTTGTCTTTTTCTTTCTGACTTACTTCACTCTGTATGACAGACTCTAGGTCTATCCACCTCATTACAAAGAGCTCAATTTCGTTTCTTTTTATGGCTGAGTAATATTCCATTGTATATATGTGCCACATCTTCTTTATCCATTCATCCGATGATGGGCACTTAGGTTGTTTCCATCTCCGGGCTATCGTAAATAGAGCTGCAATGAACATTTTGGTACATGACTCTTTTTGAATTATGGTTTTCTCAGGGTATGTGCCCAGTAGTGGGATTGCTGGGTCATATGGTAATTCTATTTGTAGTTTTTTAAGGAACCTCCATACTGTTCTCCATAGTGGCTGAACCAATTCACATTCCCACGAGCAGTGCAAGAGTGTTCCCTTTTCTCCTTACTTCTTTACATGTTTTGAAAAACAACATTTTTTTAATGCTGAATATTGTGGATGATACATCATGAGGAGTCTGGATTATGTTGTTTTCCTTTAGAGGATGTTGACTTTTGATTTTCCTGTCAGAACAAAATTACTGACAGATGGTCTTGGTTTTACATTTTGTTAGTGCTAGTCTAATTTGTTTTTATTCTTGGCGTTTAGTCAGTAGTGTGGTTTTTACTGATAAGGCGACGTGTCCTTTCTGGGGTCGTAACTGATGTCTGTGGTGCTCAGTCAGCAAGGCTCCCCACGGTGGCTTGGGTGGAATTCCCATGGCCCCCAGCCCACACTTCCCCACCTTTAACATCACTGCTCAGCCCTCAGCTCTACAGCAGCTGCTCTCCGCCAGGCCTCTTGGAGGGTTGTCCTGTGTCTACTAGCTCGGCACTTGGTCAGTGACCCTCAGAGAACCCATCAAACATCTGGGCCCTGCTTCTCTGCACAGCTTCTTCCTGTAAACTTCCCTTCCTTCCAAATTTCAGCTGCTTTGGCAGCCTAGAATTTCTCCGTGCAGCAAGACCTCCTTGCTCTTCTGGGATTTAGCCCACTACACGGTATTCTGGAAAGTGTCCTCAAGTATTAAGGCCGGGAACATGTAGGGATCACCTCCCAAGGATCACTGTCTTGCATTGCCTGTGGTCTAATGCCTGAACAGAATTGTCTCGTATACTTTTTGCATTTTATAGTTGCTTATGGCAAGAGAATAAGTTTGAAACCATTTACCCAAACATGGCCAGAAGTGAAGCTTCTATAGCATCGTGTTTAAGAACAAAAGCATGAACAAAAAAATTAAAAACAAATTAAATATTCGTTAATATGTAATCAGTTAAACTATGCTACATACTTATCTTGAAACTCCATCTGCCTTTTAAAAGAATGATGACATGGAAAGATGTCTAAGACACACTGTTAAATTTTTTAAAAAGTGTTCACAAAACTGTCGTTCTTTATGTGTATATGCACGTGCATAGGTATGCAAAATGTAGGGGAAAAAAACTTCAAGGATAAACTCAAAACTGCAAATATACTGTCACTTCGAAGAGTATGACTGGAGATGGTAGTGTATGTGTGCTCTGTGCTTTAGTCTACATGTCTTTGTGGTGTTTGGATCATTCACAAAGTGAAAGTTCAATAATATGTTTTAAAAATAAAATCATTCAGAGAACTTTGTACTGGTAAACTGTTTGGGAACCACTGTCAACACTTTTTACTCTTGTTTTGTGAAATACCTGCTGTAACTTCAAGTTGAAAGCAACTGTAGTAAGGAAAGTGGAAACTGGACAAATTCACAAAAATGTCATTATTTTGCTGGCACTGCCTTGCTTTCCTTTAGTCTTGACACCGATCTGTGCAGCGGCTCCCCTCTCCCTCTCTGCTGCCAAGCGCTGCATGCCTGAAATGCTCCTTCCTTCCTATTACTGGAAACCGACACAAAGGGTCCACCGTCTCCCGTGTATCTGACATGCCAATTTAGAGGGAAGATTTGAGGGATGAACACTTGACACTATTTATTTATTTTCAACTTGTGAGACTCAGAGTCTCCCCCAGGCCCAGGTTTGAATATTTGAGAACTACTTTGATGTCTTTCAACATCTTGACAAACATGAGGATTCAGAACATGCCAGAAATATGTCAAATGGAATCAGTCTCTCTGTCTCCGGGAATGATGGACACTGTCTTTTAGGATCAGTTCCCAAAGACCGACTCACTCAAAATCAGCTAGTTCAAACAAGAATTCTTTTCCTAAGAGTTCAGAAATTCATGGGAAATGGAAATGACACACAGGTCAGCCAATCATTTCTCCTCCTTCAACTTTTCTCCTCACCACGATTCTCTATAAAATTAGTCACACTCATAATTAAGAGATGCCCTAGTTAAACTCTGGGAAATAAATAACACAGTCATGGGTAAATATTTCTACTAAAAATGTATGCTGTATATTCCAATTTCACTTAACCTCATAAATGTATTAACCATTTAATAATCCAGAATAAATCTGTCAGAATTTCTAGAATCTGAAGAGAGATTTCCTTAATTCCAGTCCTGGCTATGTCCATCATTGGCCCTGCAATTTTGGTGAAGTTACTTAACTTTTCTGTGCTTCTCTGTTTCTCATCAGTAAGGTGGGGATCATGAGAATGCCTATATCATACTTGTTTGAGAATTAAGCAATTTGTGTTTAAAAGTACACAGGACATAATAAAGACTCAATATGTGGTAATTATCATCATCACCATCGCCACCATTTTTATAGTCATCGTAATTAATATCATCTCCTGAATGCTTATTTTACTCTCTCTTGTAAACCAGTAATGGTTTTCCATGAACTTATTTCTTTTCTTTTGGCTTTAAGGATTTTACTTTCTCTGAGCTGTGCTACGCCAATAGTAACTGCTTAGTTTTGACACATGAATAATGGCTGTAATGTTAAAAGAATGAGCCCCAAACTCAAAGCAAGCACTCAGGGCATTTTAATTGAGTTCACCCCCACTCATATGGACTCATCACGCAATAGTTTACCAATGCTTAAATGGTACAGTGGGTGCTCATCAAGTACTTATTCAATGAACGATGATTTTATGCAGAAAAAAATATACATAATTTCCGGGCTTCCCTGGTGGCGCAGTGGTTGAGAGTCTGCCTGCCGATGCAGGGGACGCGGGTTCGTGCCCCAGTCCTGGAAGATCCCACATGCTGTGGAGTGGCTGGGCCCGTGAGCCATGGCCGCTGAGCCTGCGCATCGGGAGCCTGTGCTCCGCAACGGGAGAGGCCACAACAGTGAGAGGCCCGCGTACCGCAAAAAAAAAAAAAAAAAAAAAAAATATATATATATATATACACACACACATAATTTCCATTCGATATTACTGAGGCAATAAGATCAACTGAACAGATTGAGAACTTTATGTCTGTCTGTCCACGTGTCTCTCTTTCTCTCCCTCTTTCTCTCAATATATGTATATATAAAACATATCTCCCTACAACTGGGTCACTAGGCAAGGCCTTGAGGCTTTACATCCTGTTCTCTAGAAAGCACTCTTCACTAGCAGAAGGAGCTCCAATCCCTAGTGCCAAGAAAGAACTGAAATTCAGATGCCTGGATCCATCCCACTACACCTATACTACTCGGACTTCCAAAGTGGTAGGACTAACTAATCCCACGTTCCTCTACTAACTTTTGTGACTTCCTTTCTGCTAGATATTCATTTTAAACTGACTCCATTAATTCGGGATGAAGAAAAGCATCTGAGGCATGAGACAATGTGATTTTGTCTGGCCCACACAATCCCCTTCCAAGGGTAATGCACAGAGACGTGAATTAAGACAGCACGTTGCTATGGGGAAACTTGAGGGAAATGTATTAAAGGCTGAGGCAACACTATGGTTGATGTATTTAAGGAACAAGAACCTAGTGCTGCTGAAGAGAAAAGAATGAGGAAAAGAGTGGCCTGAAATGAGGTCAGGAAAAGCAGCCAGAGGCCAGATTACACAGGGTGTTGAAGGTTCTGTCAGACTTGGATTTTACTCTGAATGAGGTGGGAAGCCATTGAAAGGGGTCCCAATAGGGTGAGACATTATCACTTCTGCTTTAAGATCTTTCTGTTGTATGTGAAATGAACTGAAGTGACCTGAGAGTAGAAGAAAGAAGATTAGAAAGCTGTGGAGGGCATCTACTCTTCTGTTTCCTTGTTTTATGGCTATTAACACCCATCACACTTCCTAATCTTTATTAAAATAATCATGAGGTCAAGGACAACGTCAGACTGCTTTTTTACCCATTGTAGTGCTTACCATATTCCTTGATTTCTCAAAATATTTCTTGAAAGAATAAGAGTTATGAGAACAACTGGATTCCCATAGTTTTTGGTGTATTTAATGAGGCAATTTTTAATTATTGTTTTAAACAAATTTTCCATCATTTTGAATAAAACATCGTCCAAAAGTAGAGATCTGGCAAAGCAACGTAGATTATCACCATTGCATTACAGCAGTATAAAGAGGAATATTTATTAAATGGTCAATTGAACACATGGTTCTGTAGAGAAATACTCTTTCATTATCCATGTTGGCACTCTTTCATCAACACTATATTTACATCAGACTAACAGGATTCTGTAAAGCTTCCAATGAACTAAATTTGCATATTTGACATGCATATGCTTTGTAAAATCTGCATAGTATTTAAATCATTACATAATCTTGCACAATAGAGATGAGTGACAAGAAACACAAGCAACCTCTCCACTTTCTTTCCTCTGCTCAAATGTACTTCATTCCTTCGTAAAAAAGAAGAAACCCAGCTTCATCTATCATTTCCGAATTCATATGCTTAACTTCGGCTTATCCTGCCTTCTGCTTGTAAATCTCCATGCAGTGAGACAGGGACACAACACAAGCCTGATGATTATAAACAGTACTAAATAACTTGAAGCTGCAGACCCTACAGTGTCATGGAAGGGGGCACACTGAATATTAGATGGTCTAAAGAGACCCACAGGGGAAATGATGCCATTTGGATTGTTAAAATTATGTGAGCTTCTGCTTTCCTTCCTTTTGATTAACTCTCCACACGACACACACATAATTATGCTCCTCTAAAATCTAGAAAGTAAAAAGAGATGAGAAATTAACCAACTGAACTTTATAATGAAAAATTCTGGGAGTCTCTCAGATCCTATAACTTATTTATTCTTTATCTTTCACAGCATTATAAAAGTATCCATTGGCTATCTACTGTTTGATCATCTTTTCCCTCTTTGATGCAAAGTCCAGCAAAACAAATTTTTAAAGCCTGAAAATTAATCACAGTCTTATAAAGAAATTCTAGGAAGCAGGGAGGTTTTCCTGTTTCTTTGAAAAGGCTAACTTCAAATAAATTTATTTAATGCCAATAATATCTCTTTCTCCTAGATTTCTTATCTCATCTTGACCCAATTACATAAACAGGAAAACCAATGGACTTGATATTCTTCAACATTGTATTTTTTAAATAGTTACCATAAGACAACAAGTTCCATTTAAATATTATTGGTGGATATTAACTTCCTCTGTAAATACAATGTTTGGGAATCACATTACTGTTCTAGTTACTACTGCTGTGTAACATACCACCCCAAAACAATGACATTTTTAAACAATTAAGTTCATGGATTCTTCATATCTGTAATGAATAGAGAGTATAGCAGGAACAAGTTGTATCTGTCCCATATCTGAAGTGAGAAAGATGCAAACGCTAAGGTGACTCAAACATAGGGGTCTGGTGTTATGTAAACATGTCTGATGGTTGATGCTGGCTGTTAGCTGGGACCAAAGCTGGGACACTTCCTGTGGCCTCTTCATGAGACTTGAATTTCCTCAGAGTGTGGTACCCTCAAGATAGTCCTTATAGGGCTTCCCTGGTGGCGCAGTGGTTGAGTGTCCGCCTGCCGATGCAGGGGACATGGGTTCGTGCCCCGGTCCGGGAGGATCCCACATGCCGTGGAGCGGCTGGGCCCGTGGGCCATGGCCGCTGAGCCTGCGCGTCCGGAGCCTGTGCTCCGCAATGGGAGAGGCCACAACAGTGAGAGGCCCACATACCGCAAAAAAAAAAAAAAAAAAAAAAAGATAGTCCTTATATCATGGCTCAGGGCTCCAAAGGTAAGTTTCCCAGATAACAAAACAGAAATTGTATTGTTTTGTCTGACCAGGTCTTAGAAGTCATCTTGTAAGCCAGCCCAGATCCAAGGAGAGTGTAATTAGGGACCACTTCTGGATGACATAGTGGTAAAGTTCAAAAGAGCACAAGGAATGGGAAATATTATACAGCCACATTTGGGGAATATTATCTACTTCAGCTACTTTTACTTTCTTATGTCCACTGGGAGGTACTTAAATGAAGGTCTTATACAAGCAACAATAGTAACCAGAGCAGGCAACCTGTGCTTATTATGTTAAAGTGAGTTCTCCCTCTTCATTTCTGGCTGAGAACTCAAATATGGGAAGCAAGAATATTTCGTACCCATATATTCTGAAGAGATTTGGGAGACTACCTACAGAAGACTTGCTAAGTAGTAAATACACGCTAGTTTTTACCAATTTCAGTTCGTAAATCACCTCCAAAATGAGGCCTCCAGACACTTATAAGTTTCTCAGACTAGTGGAGCGGGGCGTGGTAGTTAGACCTCCATCCTACTGATTCCTACTTGGTCTAAGCCACACACTCTCTCACTTCATCCACTTTACCAGTCTCCTAACTCATCTCCTCACACCTCCATCTGCCTCACTCCAATGCCTCCATCACAGCATAGAGCACATTTTAAGGAAATCTAATCAACTCGCTCTTCTGCTTAAAGTCCTTCAGTGGCTTTCCAGTAGTCGGCCCATCTCTACTGGGGCCCTGCCTCTGTTTCACCTGCTTGTGATTCATTTCTCAATCTCCAGCAGCATCTCTAGAGCTTCTGGAACAGGTACCCCACTTGACATCTGTTCTCAATTCCCATCACCCTCTGGAACTACAATTTTTCTTAGGTCCCAGAACTTTGAATGTGTTTTCCCTTCTACCCAGTATCCCCCCCCCGCCCCGATTTTATCACCTTGATAGAACAGTTGGTTTTCTCCAACACTGCTATGAGTTCCTTTGGCACCCTGTATGTTTCTTGTCCTAACACTCATCAGACCTTATGGAAATTACCTGCTTCTTATCTGTTTTTTTCCTCCAGAATGTAAATGCCATGAAAATAGTGACTATGCCTACCTTGACTGCCACACGGCACCTAGAACAGTGCCCAGCACAAAATAAGAACTCAATAAGCAGTTGCTAAAAGAATAAATTTTAAAAAACAACCTTCAACTTGTTTTTCAATGTCTTGACAGTGCATTGGCAGAATTTCCAACATACATTTTTACATCATTATATGCTTTTAGGCTGTTTTTCTCCTCTTTTTAAAAAGCTTTATATAATATATGAATAGAAAAATAAAAATAAAGCACTAAGGCAAATCCTGTTGAGTTGAGAGTAATTCCACATATTTTCATGGATACCAAGATAAATGTTATCACTTGTTCAGGTATATAGTTTTCTTATCCATTCTGTTCTATAGTCTTATCAGCCCTTTGCTTTGGAAATTCTTCGTCTCCATTGTACCTATGCTTGTTTAGATCTGTTAAGTTTCTGATTTCTAACTTTTTTTGTACAATCACATAAATCATATATTTCAGGCTCTTGCTTCTTTCTCCTGTGCACGTACACACTTCCTCTCACTGCTGCCCCTCCCTCCTTCCCTTCCTGACTTGCAATCTTTAGAACTGAGTGTGAGTCTGTATCTTACAGCAGGATTACAAATGAAACAAGCTGAGCTGATACTGTAGCATGAAGGTAATTTTATGTTTCTCCAGGGTGATGAAAACTACATCTTGAAAATTTCTTAAAGCAAAAGGGCAAATGATGGGCATACAAAAGGAGTAAAATATCAAGATATGTAACTTCTAATGCATTTGCGGATGGGCACTATTTCCTTAGAGTTTAGTAGAAAGCCATGCTTCATTTGGTCTACAGAACAATCCTTCAGAATCCAGGATTCTATCAAAGGCATGGTCATTACCTTAGTGGATGGTAAGGTCAGAAAGAGCATGCACACCTCGACACTTCATCAGGAACCTAGATTATGGCATCTGAGAGTAGAAAAGCAAGTGCGTCTTTCTTTCACCTGAGCAAAACCATTTATGATTGAGAGAAAGGGAGTACCTGTAGGTTCGGAATGCATGAGGAAGAAACTTGACTTTATCAAATTCTTTTAAGACAGAAGTTTAATAAATAAGAGCATGTCATATGGATTCAAAGCAGTATCATTCAGTCAAATGTTCTCCCACAATCAGAAGAAAAAACCCAGCTACAATAAAAGCATTACAGTACTACCCATTTGAAGTAACCAAAACATTCTCCATTTATTAAAAAGATTTCCAATTCTTAATAACATCCTTTTGAATGATTAGTTCCTGGGGGGGGGTAGATGTTAATAATAAGCAAAATTCCATATTAAGCTATTTGTTTATAAATTTCGTGAGAAACTCTGGTTAATTCCCTTTAGTTGTTGTGGAGATCACAGTTAATATATACTTGGTAAAAGAGAATGAGGAAAATACTTCTATAAACAATTAATTCTTTGGCACAAGTGAAAGGACTCATTAATTAATACTGCAGGCACAAAAGCGCTTCTAATTCAACTTTCCTATGATTCTATAATGCATAAGCTGTAAGGCACAGAAAAAAATTTTAATATATTGGAAAAGAAAAATGGCTTCTGTTTTGAACTTGCGGATATTTTTCTAGGACCTTTCCTCAATAATTTTAAAAATTTTACTTATGCATATGTAAATGCATGGAGACGTATTATCTTCATGTGTACATAATGCATGTACATTATGCACGGATAGGTATTATCTCCGGGTACACATGTGTACCCGGAGATAATTTTTTTAATTCGTAGATTCCTTAGTTACACCCCTTTCCCCAAGATTCTGATCCAAGATATCTAGTATACAGCCTATGATCTGTGTTTTTAAAATATCCACTGGAGGACTCTGGAAATCCTTAGGGTAGATAACCATTGCTCTAAACAACGTAACCTCTCTCTTTTAGGCCAATCACTCCCATAGCTGTACTGTCGTCTCTGTGTGGATGATTTTGTTACTGAACCAGGTCCTTGGACACTTTAATCAATAGAAATTGGTAAGAGGCCAGACAAGGAGTTCAGGCAAGGCTTTATTGAGGACTCGTGCTGCAGCACCAGGGAGCTAGAACAAGTAATAGGCTCCCTTGCTTGCTCTCTGAGGGCAGGCTGATTCCTTAAATGGGGTGAGGGTAGGAGCAGATCGATGGGTCAGGCTGGAGGGATGGCTTCGGTAGCCTGCCCACCCCCTTGGTGGTGGTGTGTGCAGGGATCATGTGCGGTATCCTGCTTTTTCTCCCAGCACCTCAGAAGTGGTCATTGGTTTGTAGCATTTTTGTATCTTATTGTTCATAATCTTCCCCAACTGTGCATGCATGCAGGTATTTTTAGTCCCTTATAGTTTCTTTGTATTCTGAAACATTTGTCTAGGTGCAAGCACTCCAGTAAAGGGTCCCAGGTCATCTCAATTTCACATCTGTATTTCTCATTTTGATTTCTCAGTAGAGATTTAGATCAGCAGTTCTAGCTCCACATCGTATTTTTCCACGCAGGTGGCTTCCTGAACCCAACTTCATGTTCAGAAAAACATCCATGAGAGGGCATTAAAGGAGACACACAGCTAAAAGAGAAGTCTGTGGTCAATGAATATTTCAATGTTGTTTTACCCTCATTTCACATTAGTCTGTTTGCTTTGTGTTTATAGCACTCTCTAAGATCTGGCTTTCATCCTGTCTGGTGATGACTCACACTATTTCTTTTTTTTTAAATCTAAAGACGGTTTCAAGTCTTTTCATTCTAATCTGTGTATATTCATAGAGTTGGATTCTTTTATTTCCCTGTATTTTTCTAAGAAGGTTTTAAATATTGATACTGGACATTGGAAATTATATTTATGTGATTGATCAATATCATTACTGACAAAACGTCAGAGTTTCCTAACCTTGAAGAGGGCTTTAAAATAGTAATCCAGGGCTAATGAGGTTAGTAATTATGGCCCCAGGGGAATTCGAACTTCAAACTGTAAACAAAGATTTCAGTTGCAGGTTCACCCTTTCTCTTGATAATATGCAGCTGCTGAGTATTGTGATACATGTAAGAAAGCAAAGCCTTAATAAGAAACGTCTAAGAAAATATGTCGCAATGTGGAAAAGATCTTAACAAATAAAAATCTTTGTAAAAATGAATCATCTGAGCTTCACTCAAAACGTTACCCTGTCTACACCTATGATATTTAAACATGAATTTTCCAATGATCCTGCAAGCCAGCTGTTACAACTTCCATCCCAAGAAATCCGTAAGTACCAAGGTGATGATTAGGAAGGAGCTCAGTACCTTCTATCTAGACTGCGTCATTCTTCAAGATCCCTTTCAAACACATCTTCTCCATAATATCTCACGTGATTCCATAAACCAGATATGATATTCGTCCCTCTGAACCACACCACAAGGAAATAAAAGTTTTAGCACTTATTTTATTGTGTTTCATATTATCATTGTGTAGCATCTTGTTCTGTTTTTGAGGCACTATTTTCTTCAATATTTCAAGATCTGGTTCATGTAGTAGGTACTAAAATAACCAAGTCGCATAATAGGTACTTAAATAGACAAGTTAATTGAACCACTTTCACCACCACTCAATCTGTGTCTTTCCAATCTCTTCAATTTAGAAACACGTGGACCTTTGTCAGTTTCAGTAGCAGAATCAATTTCATTTGTGAAAATAATAAGTGGTGAAAGCAATGTTAGAAGAAGGTAAGAGAGCAGTATTATGGAAAATTCTTGCTATTCTTGGCCTACAGACCACGGATCAAGTTGGTGCTTCAGTGTGCTATCTCATTTTTATTGCTGCCTCTGCTACTGTCATAGCCACACCAGAAACTCTTTACATCAGTTTCTGAGTGCTGGTTGATATTTCCATTTCAAGTATAGAACTGAGTTCTCAGAGATGCTGTCCAGTTTGCAGCAAGATCAGTCCTCATGGGAATCTTTCCCAGTCTTGATCAAGAAATGAGGAGAAACAAGTCTGAGAGATAGAGAAACAAGTAGAATCAGTTGCTCATTCTACTGACTCGTTTCTTCTTTCTTATTCCGACCCTTACCAGACACTCTTTCCAAATGTTTTCCTGCTGTGGAATTGCAGTCTACACAGCAGTACTTCTCTCCTTTTTCATCAGAACTTTGGTTGTTTGAGGTATTCTTCTGTCATAAGGTACTTGGTAAAGCATTTTAGAACAGACAGAGATTATGATTGCAAATTCTGGTATCAAGAATGCAAATAACAGTAACAGAATATATCAATAATTACATGATCTAAGCATTTATATATGTGTGTGTGTGTATTCTTTTATACTTAAAACATCTCCATGTGCTAGATACTAGTATTTTCTACATTTTACAGATGAGGAAATCAAAGCACACATTAGTTAAAGAACTTGCCCCATGTCACAAAACTGCCAAAGAGAAGGGCTGAGATATATATTGAAGCTCTCAGGCTCCCACGTCTGTGCTCTTTAATAGTGAGTTATTTCTTTCATAAAAACCTACTCAGTGAATCTCTTTTATTTATTATTTTTGGGAAATAAGCTTTAGTGACAAAAGACCAAGGCTATGTCACTCATGTTATGCAGCCCAGTCCCCAGGGTCAGAACCTGGTTTCAACCATGCAGGTTAATTGTGTTTTATCAACAGGATGCCACAAAGGCCCACAATAAACCAGACTGAAAAGGCCAGATCCACGATAGGGGGGAAGTGGGCTAAAGGTCACCACCTGCCTTGATTTATCTCTGTGTTTCCGTACCAACCCCTGAGAACTGAAGGACACTTGCCCTGATTTATCTCTGTGTTTGTTTCAAAAGTACCTGGTGTTTGGCAGAGATGTTTCACAGGTGTACTTTGAGAGATACATGCTTTGAGAGATATACAGTGGTCAACATCCCTGCACCCGCTAGAGGTGCCCAAAAGTTACCTTTGCTTCATTACCATGCTCTCTGCCCAAAGGGGAGATTTGTACTCTGCTAGGCACAATTTGTGCCCGGTGAAAGGGAGCCTGAGAAATTGCACATGTGCCAGCTGTTCCTGGAAATCTCTGCCTTTTCCCCAGTTTCTGATGATACACCTGCCTCTTGCCCCTTAAAAGTTCCCCACTTTGCCTCCCTTCTGAGAGAAGATGCCTTTAGAGTATGAGCCCCCCTTCTCCATTCTCTGGCCATTGAAAAACTCCTGACTTGATATGCACCAAACTTAGCTGCATCATTGGCAGCGCGAATCTGAGCAGGAAAGAACTCCCTGACTGAGTCAGGGGGGCTTCAGTTCTGCTAGGGCCCCAAGAGAGGGGCCTCACAACTAATTGGGTAACAGCTAGATCTTTGCTCCATACTTCCTAGTTGCTCAGTGACTTTGAAGAAGATTTGTAATCTTTTCAGTCTCACTGCCCATACAAAATGAACAGAATCATAGCTACCTACTGCTTCTAAATTGTTGTGAAAATTATATTAGGTAATTAGTATGAAAACACCAAGCCCAATTAGACAAAAATATTCAATAAAATTGAGTTTTCTTTCTCTCTTCATTTGAAAATTTTCACGATAAAGAAAAGGAAACTTGTTTCCACTTTAAGAACGATGGTTTCCTAACTTTATATTGTAAGAACTGCAAATCTATGTAAGTACACAAAGCCAAATTTTCTGTGAGAATAAGTTAAGGACTGTCAGATTGATAGGAAAATACTACTTGCATTTCACAGAATCTTAAGATACCACTGATAGCAGGAAGCACCATTATTTATGTATTGAAAGGAAAAAAAAACTGCTGCTAATTAATCTATGATGATGCTTTATTGTCACAGACTGGTTATTTGTATGTATTAAAATCCTCTTTTAATCTGAAATGTTTATATCTCCCCCACCTACATTCCATTGGCCATCACTCATAAAGCTTCATGTAATAGCAAAGGAGGATGGGAAATGCAGGGCAACACATGGACCTCTGATCAGCTGTCACCATGGCCATCCACTTCAATCCATCATTTTCTGGAAAAGCAACTACCTCAAAGTCACTCAGCTAAATAAGTGCCAAGAATGGGACTATATCGAATGTTCCATGACCTCAAGTATGCATGAGCTATCTCGGTAGTCTATAATGGCCCCAAACCAGATATAGAAAGGCCAAAACCTCAGCTTCTGAGAGCATCTTTTATGGACTGGAAAAAAAAATCTGACAATATAATAAGTTATAAGGTCTTAAAACCAAGCAGAACCCTGCGCACTACCCCTCCCCCCAAGCACAAAGCCCCCTCTATGTCCCCTGCCTCTTGTGTGTAGAAAAACAAAAGTCTCCCAGGCCTCCACTGGGTCACAAAAGAGCAGGCTCAAGCACTTGATAATTAGGACAACAGAGTCACAGAATCTTTCAGTCTGATGCACATGCCTAAGTTGTTTTACAGATACTATAACTGCCATCAGAGGGGAAAAGCTAACTGCACGATGACCAGACTGTAGCCATGACATAAACTGCTCCATCTTGAGCAGTACTGAATCTATGGATAGCACAATTCCAAGAACTGGCCTTAGGAGAACGGGATCAACACGACTGCTCACAGTAATCTATATCTTTGTGGGCATCAAAATAATTGTGGCTTGTTCTGTCCATATATGTAAGCGGGCAACTAAAATTGTCAGCCAAGAGATGCTACAGACCCATGTTGACATCTTCCACTCTAAGAATATGGTGCCCTATGTCAGCGTGAAGAAGTTACAGAAGACGGACCTTCTCCCACAATTCCACAGAAATGGAATGATGTTTGGCAGTGGGGATGTGTAAGCATCTCTTTGTAGGAAGCAGCTCTCTGCAGGAGGCCTTCTGTCTCATCATTTAATTGACCTTTACAACAGATGCCCCCATGCTTAACTATCCTCTGGCCCAAGCACATTGTTCAAATCTGTGGTCACACAAGCCTCACCTAACCTGTTGATTCTTTTCTTTCATTAAAGAAGTAAAAATGAAGAAAAAGTAATTAACAGAAGACTAGATCATTTCCCTAGCTTCCCCTTCAGTAATCTTGTGAGCAGATGGTATAAACAAGAGAGCATCTGAAGAAAGATCACAAGGAATCGACAAGACTGCACGCAGTGAGGGATGGCAAAGAGTCTGACCTGCTACCTCAATGATGAACTGAGATCACTTCCCCTTTTTCCCTTTAAAAACTTTCATGGTTGAGCAGAATCTTCCAGAGTTGGTTCTGGGACATGAGTCTGCCTTCTCCCCAGGTTGCCAGACTCCTGAGTAAAAGCAAGCTTTCCTTTTCCAACCAGCACTTGCCTCTCAAGTATGCGCTTTCAAGCCTCTGGGAGTCATTCGTTCTTTCTTTTACTTCCACATCTGATCCATCAGCAAGTTGTGCCACCTCTTCGGGGAACTCTTTATAGACCAAATCACTTAATTGTAACAATACTCTACTCCCAGCCCTGGACATCCTCCATCCTTTTTAAATTTTCTACATAGAATGTATTATCACCTAAAATGCTACATGACCAACTTATGTATTTGGTTTGTGTGTTCCATCTTCAACTCAGCAAGCCCCTCCACAGCCCTGATAGAAGATGAGCTCCATGAACAGTTTTACTGTGATAGTTTTTTTCTATTTAGCTGTGATTTGTTTGTGACAGTTTCTTCTAGCTGTGATTTGTTCCGTTCCCTATATTCAGGCCATGGAACGCTGCCTGGTACATAGGAAGCAATCAATAAATATTTGTTGAATTAACAAATTACTTAATTAATCATGTCATTTAATTATTGAATAAACAACAGAATAATCTTTATTCCAAATCTGTTTGGATAAAGCCCTTTTTCAGATAAAAGAACAAACAAATTAAAGTGCACCAAGAACTTTTCTCTTATACATTCCTAAAATTCTGTCTTTTCTTCCCCTTTAATGGCAAAATAATAGTAACATTTTCTCACTTTGGAAATAGGTAAGAGCATGTCTCTGAGTCTCTTGCTCTCTTGTTTCATACTGAAACAACCCCACCTTGTGGAATGAAGGGTAAGTTTGCTGAAGGCTCAAATATCCTGGCAGCATTTTTGCAACTACAGATATATAAGGCATTGTGTAACTTTGGCTTTTTAAAGTCTCTGCTGATTTCTAAATGTGTCATAATTGCAGTGGGTGGAGGTGCTGGAGACACAGGCTGTTTACTGTCCTAATTGAGCCACTCCCTACAGTGTTGTTTGAACAGCAGCTCTAAGTGGTTTTCTTTTCTGGATTTAAAAAGAAAATATTCCTTTGCTTCATAATTGTGCCAGAATACTGATACTTGTTCTAGTTTGTTTTCCTAGAGGAATACCACACTTTCTCGTAAAATGTATGTCCCTTTTAAGAGGTATAACTCTACAATTATAGAGCAAACCACAGAGTGATACAGCTACCCAAGATGTAAAGTTCTGGATTGACTGGGGAAATCACCTATTATATCCTGGGGCAATTCTGACTAACTAGACACTTTTACTAAGAAATACGATTTTCTGGATTATATTGTACCCTGAGCAGTGCAAGTTCCAATTTAACCTAAAAGTATTCTAAGGAAATAGCTGTTATTCCATCCAGTGTTAACCACCTTGGAAGCTCCAATGATGCTTTCTTTGAAGAATGAACTATGTATGGGAAGTGACACATTAAAAATAAAACTTTTGATTTAAATGAATAATACCACTGTGTATTGTTCACTCAAAATTATGTTTTGGTTAGAAGCAATTTATTTTTAGTAAATGCAGAAATGAAAAAATTCATGCACAGGATGTTACTGTGAGTTTTTGAAATAATTCTCCCTTCAAATTTTTACTTTGATATTTGCAAGTAAATTCTCCAAGAATTAAATTTATCCAAACTTCAAATACCTTAAAAAATATATTCTAATTTTCCATGTCACCCCTATTAATGTCATACAAAAGTAATTTTATATAGTTAAATGTTCATATTCAGTTTACATTTTAGTCTTCCCCTTAATATTTACAGTAAATATTTTTGGCACTGTAAGCAGTCTTTATTTCTAAGTAAAATTTCTTTATTTTTTAATTATTGTATATAATGATTCCTCCATTTAAAAATCATTTCTAATTTCTTACTACTATAATAAGAGCATAAGTTATTACCATTTTTATGATTGTATTTTTCTTTACGAAAGTTAATGAATAAAACTAAAGAAAGAATAGAATAAACACATATCATACTTAAACCCAGCATCCATGCATCAGAACATCAGGGATACTAGAGATTAGGCTTTTCCCACTAACAACCCAGTCCCAATAAATTCTCTTCAAGTCTGTTAAATAGAAAGACAGATTTTTTTTTCTCCTTGTCAGTGCCTGTGGATCAAATTACAATTGTAAGGGCCATTACAGCTAAGCTACTCTCTTCCTTCAGGATGGTAAGAAGTAGTGAAATCTCAAGAGGAAAGGATCTAACACTGTAAATCAACTACACTTCAATAAAATAATTTTTTTAAAAAAGAGTAAGGGGTCTAGAGTAGACTTCCCATACCCATCAACACTACGGCGGATTGCTGAACAGATCAGATGGAGTATGTAAAGCGTTTTGAACTATGCCCGGCACACAGCAAGCATTCAATAAATGTCAGCTGTTATTATTACATTTTTTTACATCTACTTCTATTCAAAAGTAGAACTATTCTCCTTGGACACCTTATTCATTTTCGAAAGTTATATATTATTGTTTCCTGATTTTGGAGCACCAAGAGATTTTGCAAAGAACATCTTCTCCAAAAAAGGCAGACATAGCTGGGGCTAGAATTCAGTCCTGGAAACACTGTTTGTCTTTCCACCTGCTGTCAATGTAAACATGAAAAAAATTCATTAATCCTGAACTACAATAAGTTCCAAATTGTAGAATGTGAAAGACTACCATTGGATTTTTACATTTCGGATAAAATTATGACCTAATCTTATCTCTAGAGGCGAAAAAAAGAAAAAAAAAAAAAAAACTCATATCAAAAGATTGCTTAAATGCAAATTTGAGATTATTATAATTTCCAAGAAAATGAATTATAAGGTCTTAGTCATAAAATGGTACTAGTGTAACCTTCAGAATCCATAACTCTTCAAGTTTCATTTAATAGAGTTGAACATTGTTAATTTCACAGTGACAGCAGGCTCTTTGCCCTGTGGTGAGTGAGCAAACAAAGATGGTAAAAGTCAATCAAGAATCCAGGATCACAATGTGGGTTCTATTAATTTACTTTCATGGTATGTTTTAGTTATTTTTAAAGCTCTCGTCACATTTGACAAAATGTACACACTATTAGACATCACTATGGGATATCACTTGTACCATGGCTATGAATTATTTGGAAAAAAGAATAAGTGGTGTAAATTTTTTTATAAATGTAACTGATTAATGGGCTCATATCTAGTATATTCCAGGAAGCCTAAGAGAGAGAGCTCAGGCAGGCAAACACAAATTATGCCATTACTGAATCAGCCCCCTATTGCCATTCATTGCTTAGCAATCCTCCCTTCCACATCAGTTTTTGGTGTGATTTTCATGACTAAAAACATGCTCTTTCATTTTCAGATTGCAATTTAAGTAGCAAATGCAATCACATCAGAGATTTAATGAAAAATGTCTCTCTCATTTTCTCATACACAGCATGACTGTAATATAATGAGACCGCTGTGTCCTCTATCGGCTCAGAAGTCTTCACAAGGCCTACTCAAAGGCATTTCAGATGATGACAAATCCCTCTAACGTTTTCAGGCAATCTTGCTGAAAGGCAGTGCAGTGTGGCACTTAAGAGCATGAACCGTGGAGCCTGATCATAGGAGCTCTTGGCCAGTTCTATCATTATCCAGTTGTTGTTTTCTTTTTTTCCAGCTTTAAGTAGGTATAACTGACGAATAAATATTGTATATATTTAAGGTGTAAAGCATGATCTATATACATTGTGAAATGATTACTACAATCAAGCTAATTTACATATCCAGTGCCTCACATAGTTACCTTCTTTTGTGTGTGTGTGGTGAGAGCACTTAAGATCTCCTCTCTTAGCAAATTTCAGTATAGATTCTAGAAGTGGAGGAGGAAACTTCCACTCTTGATGGAAGGAGCTGCAAAGAATGTGTGGCCATTTTTAACCCACCATACCGCTACTTAATGACAGAACCTTCTCTGGCACTATCTTTTCTCTCTTCCAACTATTATTTTGTTCTTTTTTTTTTAGGATAGAGTTTTTTTTTTTAATTGACAAATAGCTGATTTACCATGTTGTATCAATTTCTGCTGTACAGCAAAGTGATTCAATTTTACATATATATATATATACATTCTTTTCTATATTCTTTTCCATTATTCATAAATACTGAATATAGTTCCCTGTGCTATATAGTAGGACCTTGCTGTTTATCTACTCTATATATACTAGTTTGTATCTGCTAACCCCAAACTCCCAACCCATCCCTCCCTCACCTCCCCCTTGGCAACCACAAGTCTGTTCTCTATTTCTGTGAGTCTGTTTCTGTTTCATAAATAAATTTATTTGTGTCATATTTTAGATTCCACATATAAGTGAAATCATACAGTATTTATCTTTCTCTTTCTGACTTACTTCACTTAGTATGACAATCTCTAGATCCATCCATGTTGCTGCAAATGGCACTGTTTTATTCTTTTTTATGGCTGAGTAGTATTCCATTGTATATATGTACCACACATATCCAACTATGAGTTTTTTTTGGTTTTTTTTTTGATGTGGACCTTTTTTTTTTTGGCTGTGTTGGGTCTTTGTTGTTGCATGCAGGCTTTCTCTAGTTGCAGCAAGCAGGGGCTACTCTTCGTTGCAGTGCACAGGCTTCTCATTGTGGTGGCTTCTCTTGTTACAGAGCATGGGCTTTAGGCGCACTGGCTTCAGCAGTTGCAGCACACAGGCTCAATATTTGCGGCATGAAGGCCCTAGACTGTGTGGGCTTCAGTAGTTGTGCTGCAGGAGCTCAGTAGTTGTGGCTCGTGGGCTCTAGAGCACAGGCTCAGTAGTGGCGCACGGGCTTAGTTGCTCCGCAGCATGTGGGATCTTCCCAGACCAGGGATCAAACCTGTGTCTCCTACATTGGCAGGTGGATTTAACCACTGCACCACCAGGGAAGTCCCCAACTATGATTTTTAAATGTGATAACATAGCCAAGAGCTTGCAGGACTATCTCAGTTTCTTTGGACTCATTCTTCAATGAGTCTGGCTACAGACTGGCTTGAGATTCCTCTCTGAGACTGCTGCGCTAGGAACAGGCACAAGTGTCAAGCTCTTAAGGCTTGCTCTAGCCTGAGATAAAACTCAAGGAAGGTTCTCCTTTCTGGACTTGAGAAACTCAATTTTCCAAGGCTTGTGATTAACATGGGAAAGGAAAATGCATGGGAAACACAGAAATATCTAATATGGGAGGCAGTTACCACACCTTGCTCCTCTCTCCATGGATAGTGTCCAGCAAAAACAACTTCTGCCTTGCTCTACCAGTTCCTGTACGGAAAGGAGTAAAGGCTACGTTTCATCTCCTCAATCTAATCAATGGAGATTCAGGACAGTCCCTGTTATAAGTTTTATTTACTAGTGACACTACATACGAATAGACAAAAGGTAAAAATGAAAAACAAACATAAAAAGAAATGGATGCAAAAAGCATTAATGTAAATAGCCTGAGAATCATAGAAAATATGTATTTATCTCATATATTTACTTGTTAATGCTGATGATTTAACTTGGTCAATTACTATTTGAATATTGATCCTTTCATTAGACACCAAGGTAAAGGTTTTGAATATTGATCCTTTCATTAGACACCAAGGTAAAGGTATTATGTTCTGGGATAGAGATTCTCTTAAAAGTGTTTCTTGAATGGGTGCATCTAAATTCACAATTTCCAATAGTAGATACAGAGATATAAACCAAACTAAGTCCATAGCAAAGATTCTACAAACAGGCCTGTAAAGCATTTTACAGTAGGCAACCTGAGTTGTGCACCTGAGTTATCTATGATGAATTTCTCCTTATAATATTTTAAAAGAGGCCATCTTTGCTTTCTTGTAAAGTGTGCTTTTTTAAGACTTAATTTTAAAATGGCCCTCACTCAATATATTGACATTGTCAGGCTTCCTTTTTCTTCAACTTCTTTTCTATCAAAATCATGTCCAAAAAAGCTTAGCTTTCATTTCCCCCAACCACACAAGTTTCCTATTGTAATTGTTAAAGAGTAAATGAAACTCCTCACAAAAAAAGAAGAAACATATGTATGTGTGTATGTGTATTTCTCTCACTTGACCTATTTCATAAACAAATATCTCTTGATACTCTCCTTTCTTTGCAACATGATTTCATTACAATTCGGCAAACATCCCTTAAGACTTTCACGATGGACAAGAAAACCACTCCAGGCTTGTCCGCGCCACCTCGGTGAGACAAACGACCATTTTTAAATGCCTGCAACCCTTTCTGCTAAAAAGGAAACATGCCTCTCATCCTATGGCCAGTGTAAACAGCACAGAAACAAGAGAAACAATAATTCAGGTCAGCGTGAGCCAGCTCTACCACACAACAGAATCTAATACACACCTTAACAGTATGATTTAATACGGGAAAATAAAAAGTAATAAAGCTTAGAGAAACTCTTTTTTTGGAAGAAAGTCAAAATGCAACAGGCTTCATTTACTTAAAAAGCACAGTGGTCTTGGGAACCACTTCCCAAGGAGCAAAAACCAGGTCTAATCAAGAAACAAAAACTTACCCCTCTACCAAACCTAGGGAAGTGGGAATTTGTAATATTGTTCCATCTTGATCCCATAATCTTTATAACCAGTCACTGCTATGTGTCTCCCATCCTTCCACTTTTTAAATGAAATGACCTGTTGCAGTTACCTTGTCCTTATTTCATCATGTTACGAGCATGTAGGGAATCAAGAGGCTAGATAACTTGTCTTTTTAGTTCACAGATCTCTGGATCATGAGAAACCAAACTATATCTGGATTCATGTAAATCATGAGTTCCTAGACTCTGAGTCCAATATAATGATCAATGATTGCATGGATCATTGAAGGGGAATGGATATGCATAAAAGGTATGTGTATGTAGAAAAAACATAATTAACTGGTCAGAGGAAGACTGTGAAAAAGTAATTTTGTCTACGGCTCCAGGTCATCATGTCTTTCTCTACTCATGCTCTTTTTGGTGCCCTCCTACATAGACTCTGGGTTAGGCCCCATGCGTTGCTTTGGCCATCAGGCCATTAGCAAACCTGTCACAAACAGAGGCTTTAAAAGTACTTTGTATTTCTGCTCTTCTCCCCTTGATTTTCTATTAGTATATCTTCAGACTTGCCAGATAGAGGTTGAGATATAAGTATCAGAGGCATTAAATCAAGGGTAGAATTTCTTTAATTAGACCAAAAACTTCTGAACATCATAAGTGTCCCTAAGTAATATCATCATTCCTTGTTGCTAAAAAATGCCTAGCCAAAGGATACTCAATCAGTAAACTTCTGAGCGCTGACAAATGGGTGTTTTAAGCCACTGAGTTGCCTGCTGATTGTTATGCAGCATTATTTTAATAGCTAACAGATATGTTCTCTCAAACTGGGTTTCCCTCCTGCTTCCACATTATCATCACCTATGAATTATCTAGCTAGTAATCCACTAAACGTCTTCATGATTATACTCTTTCCCCTCCTCACCAACACACACACACACACACACACACACACACACACACACACACCCCGCAATCAGTCACAAGTAGTGTCAATTCCACTTTCAGAGTATTTCTTTAACTATTTTACTCTATTCCTACTGTAACTATTCTAAGTTACGATTTCATAATATTAAAATTGTTTCTTTGTCCCATATCTACTCCCTGTCCCCTACCTTGTATCATTCTTTCATATGCCAAGAACATTATCCTAAAAGAGATTCCATCATGTAACACTGTCAGGCTTCAACATCTCTGGCCAAACTTATAACTTGGCTTGCTATTGGAAACTCTATTATCTAGCCTCATCCTCAGACACATTACAGCCTTCATCTATGCGCTTACTATGTGATTTCCAAATACATGACTCTTTTCCTCTGTGCCTACTGTTCACACTACCTAGAACTGCACTGTCCAATAGGGTAGCCATTAACCACATGTGGCTGCTTGAATGTAAATAAACTGAAATGAAATATAATTTAAAATTCAGTTCCTCATTCACACCAGCCATATTTCAAGTGCTCAACAGCTACATGCGGCCAGCGGTTACCATATTGGGTAATGTAGATTATAGAACATTTCCATTATCACAGAATATTTTACAGTTGATCTAAAATGTTTTCTCTCTTATAATAAATGCCTGCTCTAGTGAACTAGCCAGTTAGGTCCAAACTATATTTGTATTACCTGATATTCATGCCATTATTCCCACTGACAAAATATAGAGGAAAAAGGGAAAATTCAAGGATAATCAGGCTTGGATTTATCCCTTTACCAGGTTTCAAAAGGACTAATGAAGGAACTAGTTGCACGGAATTACACAGAAGATAACTAATGAGTTTTATAATATGTGACTAACTTTAGAATTGGGATTCAGAGCAATTCAATGGAATCCTAGTACTACGGATTCAATCTCTTATCTGATTAGCTTTCAGGGAATCCCCAGTAAACTCTGGCTCCTGTTGTGATCATTTTTCAAGGCCCAAATTCAAATTTCACCTTCTCTAATATTCCATGTCATTTCTTCCTTCTGAAATTGCCATATCCCACCCCATCTGGAATTAATTCTCATTTTACAGCCGTGGTTCTATTTTGTTTTATATATCACATTATACTGAGATCACATATTGGTTGAATTCAATAGAATTTAATGGAGTTGAAAAATTATTTACTAATCATTATGAGATTCTACAGAATAAAAGTAGATTAAGAGGGTGACAGGAATCATGCTGTATATTATATATATAATTATTATCTTAATTATGTAATAAATTGTTAAATATTATATTGATAATGCATTATCTATACATTATTTGATGACATATATGATCTATACTTTCTCTATCTCTTCCTGCCTCACAGTGTTCACTAGAATATTAAAGAGATCGGTGAATCTGAATCAGATGAATCTCAGTTTAGAGGCTTCTCAGAAAATCCCACATTTTAAAAGAGGTTATATTCAAAGGCAATGCTTATTAATTCATGTGGGTGAATGTTGTTGAAGAATTTCAGCAGCTGTAAGAGCCTGGGGATATTTTGGGGTAGAAATGTCTTCTAGTAACCTTCCAATCACACTGTATGGAGGGAGTCCAGTTCCAGCTATAGGAAGAAAACTGGACGCCAACTTTGATGTGACCTTACTCTTTCAGTCAACTAATACAGGTCACTAAACATGCAAATCAAGAATTCCATTTAAGAGAATTCTAAAACTACATTTCAGTTCAAGGGGAACCATTCCTGATAGAGCTTGTTTACCCATACAATGAACAAATCTACTGTGGCTACATTTCAAGAAGAAATCAAAGCAAAGCAACGGAATTTATTGCATCTCATTAGGTGCTATAGAAGCATTCATCCATCACTTGCTAACGGAAAGACATTCATAGTCAGCTTCCCTTTAACAACTGTAATCAATACAATTGGTAATGAGAGTAGCAATCAGGTGGCAATACCCTGAGAGGAAAACCAAGTGCTTTGTTTAACAGTAACAACAAAATGTCAGAAAAATTTCATCAATGAAAGGCACTTATATTACTAAAAAACAAAAGCAAAAAATCCAAGCCCAGGTGCTTTACACTACACACTGTCTCTGGATTTTCCTTTTTTATTACAGCTTTTACATGGACTTATGACTAAGAGTATTGGCTCTCACTTCTGAAATCTCACTGTGCTTTTGCTGTATCTTACACCTGGCATTCAGGACTGTAGTTATAGTTGGACTTGTGTTATCTCTTGTCTGTGCTCTTTAAAGGATAGGCAATTCTTTAAACCATTGTACTCTTTGTTGTACCTATGTCTAGCACAACTGAGATACTGAATGAATGTCAGTTGCATTAAACAAATATTTATGTATATATAATATTAGCTTTTTCATATTATTTTAGCTAGTTAGACTCTTTAGAAAAAGCAGGATAGTGTAATGATTAAGAACACACACTAGTCTCAGTATTTAAATATCCACTCTTTCAGTTTTTAAGTTGGGCAAGGCATCCAACTTCTCTAAACTTCAATTTCATTTTTAAAGTGAAATTAATAATCATTTTAGGGTTGTGACGAATAAATGAAATAATACTAAAGGATTATTTAAACTAAGGAATTTTAAACTTTTATTATCATTAATTTGGTCAAACTCACACTTACCTTTAACAACTTCCCTAATGCTAAAATAATATTGTAGGGACTAAAATGATCAAGGATACTAATCGTAATTGGCAATTTGGGGGTTCATTTGTCAAAAATTTGGGGATATGAAAGAAGGTGATGTCGTCTACATCTTATATTAAAACCCACTGAAAGGAGTAAAAAATGCCCAATATGTGACAATAATAACTTGTTAACTTAAAGACAGTGCTTTGGATTTCAAAGCAGTTCCTCTTCACAGCAACCAGTTAAATAACCCAACACTTGGCTAAGATGAGTTATTAATTCCATTTCAATTATGAGAGATTATCTATAATTGGCAAAAAGTATCTTCTGTAGTTGCAGAGTCAGCTTCACCAGCCTGATGCTCATGCCAGAAAAGCCAAATGAATAACAGATTTGCTTTGAGCAACTTTCCAAATTTCTTGCAATAAGCCCTGTAATTTGCTTAAAGGTGTAATGTGCCACCAATAATTGGACTGGCTTGAATTCTGTTAGCGCAATGCAGCATCTGCTGATACCATCCCTTCCTCCTAATTACAATTAATAGAGCGCCTTTGACTTTTTCAATTTCCAATTCCAGTGCGTTCGTTGTCCAAAGCTGTTTGAGTCATTATGATTGTTGTTCTCCAGTCATGGATTAATTCTCTCAAGAATGAACTGGGAGATAACTGGGTGAGGTGATGGCTTCACCATAAAAACTGATATTTAGGACAGAAAGTTAAGTGTGGATATGTGTAGATGTGTATACATACCCACACACCTATAACACAGATTTAATTTTTAAAAGTATATGGATAGGGGACTTACCTGGTGGTCCAGTGGTTAAGACTCCACGCTTCCAATGCAGGGGATATGGATTCAATCCGTGGTTGGTGAACTAAGATTTCACATGCCACACGGTACGGCCTAAAAATAAAACAAAATAAAATTTTAAAAAATAGTTAAGATGGTAAATTAAAAAAAATTTTTAAAGTATGTAGGTAGATACACATGCACATACACCCATATAAACATATATTTAACTTCACTGAAAACCCTGATTTATAATGTTTATGTACTATATCAGCTTTTTCCTATTAAATGGGGACAATATTAACCTAAACACTATATTTAAATTCGTCTCCCAAAACATTCTAGTAATTTAATTTGTTGCTTACACTTAATTCTGAGGGTATCTTGTCCCTTTGTTCATGCTGTTATATGTTTGTTTTAGAGGGTGGTTGTCTGTTTTCTGTCGATTTTAAGTTAACTGAGCAGTTATTACAGCAAAACACAATTATCTTGGGGTAAGTTCAGTCACTTGCTTGTTGTACAGCCATAATCTGGCTTCACACACATGAGCTAAACTCCTGCAGTGTGCCTTGAAGAACTCATATCAATTATAATGACATTAATTTTTGCTAATGAGAATGTGATAGGAGAGTCAATACGTTGAACTTTAAATAAACTTGCTATGCTTCAAAATGATTTTCTCACAATGATCATATGCGCACCAGTTGTATTAATGAGTGACTACCTGAGCAGAACCGTCTCATTGGAAGACCTCTAGTTTAAATTTTGGTGTAGCTGGATGCAAGGTTTTAAGCCAAAGCCAAATCAATCCAAAGTCCTTTTCTAACCATGCATTACTTTCACAGCTCTGAAACTCAGTTCCCTCATCTGTAATGTGGAGGTTAATAGAACCTCTCTTATAAAGTTGTTATGAGGAACAGAGCTGGCACGTATTGGATGCCTAGCAGAGAAGAGATGCTGAAGGAATAATAATGTTCAGATGCTGAGTTGAGACCTAGAAAACAGTACAGAACTTTTACTAACTAAATGTTACATATTGCAGGGAAAAAAAGGCCTTTGACACAATTAGTTACATGAAGACTCAGAAGTTAGGTTCACTGGCTTCATTTATAAAATATCCTAAAAGTTGAATATATAAATAAATTGATTGAATAAAGTATGCTTCACAATATACATTTGCAGTTATCTACCTTTTGGTTTTGTAATCAATTGCATTACAGAAATTTCAGTCTAGCCCTTAGACTCAATTGATTCAGTAGTAAAAATCACACTTATAAATCATTAATGAATGCTTAATGTGCTAAGTATATTACATGCATCAGTTACGACTTATCACAAATCTATGTGACAGTTATTGTTATTATTGCCATTTTTAAAATAGTTTAGAAGTTCAGACAAGTTAAAATATTAGCATACATTCACAGATTAGCAGAGCTCTGATTAGAACCTCCCAAACCAACCCTAACATCCAAAGATAGCAGAGAACCAACAGAGATTACAACAGAGACACCATTTCCCTGATAATGAGATGGACCCAACAGAGGAAGAGTCCCACAAAAGTGCCTGATTTGGACTCTACTTGAGACTAGCCTATAGAAAGGTCCTGGAAATAAATAAATAAGTAAGTAAATAAATAAGTAAATAAGTAAATAAATAAGGCGGGTGCTGGATGCAGCCAATTCAATTTGTTAAGTCCTGAGGATACGCGTGATAGATGAATCTGATATGGATGAAAATAGGGTTTTTCTCAGTGTAGACAAAACAATTATCTCAGAATTCTCAAGTTGGTGTTATAACTAATGTACCCATGGATATATATGGATTAAACACAGTCAGATAAAGATCAGAGAGGCTAGAAGCTGTGACCAAGTCAATGCACCAAAGAAGAGAGGAAAGCACACACTAAGCAAAGGGAACAAGTCTGCGAAGGCAAGTAGAAGATAGTGCTGACTGAGCAAATCCAAGGTCATGATACTGCCACCCCTACCCCTTCCATTTCCACAATGGACATCACTTACTAATCACGACACTTATTTTCCCCCATAGAGCTTGAAGAGACTTCAATTCCTCTGAAACCCAGTGAAACAGGCAGCCACTACTAACTGACATGGGTCGGTTTGAGTGAAATCCAGTGGCTATCTTGAGTATACACTATTAAATAAATGTTTCCTGAGCACTACTGAAGTAATACCAGTCCCTTTAGGGACTCCAACTCACTCAACAAAGTATGATCCTTTCAAAAAGCAAAACAAAATAAAATGTTACTGTTAATAATTCATCACAGGAAAGGACAATGTGAAAACTTAAGATTTTTTTCAAAACCAAATGTTATATTAGAGTTATATAGAGCATATAAACCAGTCCTGCAGTTAGAGATAATCTTTAAAATCTCTAAGATAAAAAATAAAAGAAAATTTATAAGCAGAAGTCCAGACACTTAATACTCAATCTAACAGTGAAGGGTGTATAAAGTTTTTTTCCCCAAATTCTGCTCACCCCCTTAGTTTATCTCATTGGTTATACAAACAAGAAATCTCTATAACCTTATGAACACTGGCAAGGTCAGACAACTGGAAATTCTGTAATGTCATAGAATGCTATGGCTGACAGTAAGTAGTAATCTAGGTATCCGGGTTAATTATTGAAATTGGGGATGTCCAGCAAGAGACAACCTGGTGCTGGTGTCCTGGCAATAGAGGGCTTACGACTGACCACTATTAAGAGATCTATGCCAGCAGGAAGGTAGATAGATAGCTCATCTTCTAGTAAGTGCATGAAGAAGGAAAATTCTAGAAGCAAGGGCAGGCATTTTAAAATCTGAGTATGTTACTGAGACATGTGTTCAAGCACCTACCTGGTCGGAAATAGGGTGAAATATGGTGACTTTCTCTACCTATGAGGCAGAAACTCTAATTATAGAACTAGGCCCCAAAGTCAGAGCTAGACCTGCAGCCATGTTGCCTTGATTCCAAGTCCTCTGAGTATTGCCTTTGGGAAGTAAAAGACCTGAAAACCCAAGTCCAAATTCTGGTTCTGCCACTTATTATTTGTGTAACTTTGGGAAAACTGCTTTGTCTTCCTGAACATCAGTTTTCTCATCTGTAAAATACTGTTAGCACATTTACTCTGTAAGGACATGTTAAAAATTAAATAAGAAAACATATTTGAAATGCCTCATACAGCACCTAGCACATAAATGGACCTTAAAAAATGCTCGGATCTACTACAGAATTATACCTCCTCATCCGCAAATGCTAACAGGATATTTGGCCTAAAATTTGATGTGGAAAGGGGAGAAAACTGAACTTCAAGTGGCTCCTCCACTGTGGATATATTGTGTCAAAGGAAAGTGGCAAACTATGGACAACAGGTTCAGAAGTCATTGAGGGCTTGTTCCTCAAATCAACATTGGATTGATTTTTGGAGCAGCTCAGTCCAACAAAAGAAAGGATAAAAACAAATATGATCATTAATAACTTTATCAGAAGGATGGACATACTAACAACTTGGGTTTGTTTTTTCCCTGTGAGGAAATGCCCCAAATAAAAATAAAGGTGACTGTTTTCATTTCTGCAATGACAAATTCAGCTTTAGTGCAACTTCCTGAAGTAAGTCCCCCCCAACCGTATGCACGGAATGAAGCCCACTGATCCCTACTTTTGTCCATGTTAACTCTTATCTATATGGTGCGTGGAAAGGCTCCTACATGTTGCTCAGCCTCAGTACAGTCAGGACTTCCTGCAACCATTTCCACAAGATTGAGGCTGGGAAGGTTTGGTTTGGGGAAGATGTAAATAAGGGAGACTAGAGCTCAGCTGTGGAAAAGTAGTGGCAATATGTGAAATCGGCTTGTAGCATGTCATTTCATATGCATTTAATGTTTTGATACACTATTGAGAAGAACTGCCAATGAAGTACCTTCCTTGCTGCCATAGACAAGAATATACAAAAATTCCTCAATTTGTTGGATTAGGTTATATTGTGTTTGCCTCCTTTTTTGGAAAGCTGTATAGGAAGATTTTAAATACATGGTCTCTTTCTGTAAATACACAGACCTAGATAGATAGATAGCTCATATATACATCGTATACACACACAAACACACACATACATATCACATATCTATCAGGGATGGTTACGAAACTCAGAGATACATGAGATATGTGATACGGTTATATGTATTATATATGGGTTACGTATGTATTTTGCAATATATATATGTATGTAGCTTTCTAAATATTATATGATATTTGGGGAACTTTTTCTTGTATGAGTATTAGTGAAAGTCACCTAAGACTAAGAAATAACTTAGTCTTCAACAACATAGTTGTTGCATAGATTGCAATAACTGTAAAGTGCCCACAAGATAGTACAGATATCAAACAGTACAAAGCACTGCATCTGAACCTTTGGACACCACTACCTTCATCTTAAATCTACATAATTATTGCAATACATTTATTCCAGGTCATAACTCTTTGTTTTCAAAATATATTACATAGAAAGAAGCAGAGAGAAGCAAACGCTGTCTTTTAAATGGATAAGACACTCAGAAAAAATGATTCTTTTCACTGCAATAACCATTCACATAACTCATAGAGTGATAATTTCTCTCCAATTAGTAACTATAAAACTAATAAATATGAGTGAGATTACCCGTAAACCTCTGTACAATGTATGCTAAATTTTCTATATGCATGTAATGTGTAATGTATATTTTTTTAGGGAGAAGATCCATAGCTTATGAAGGTTCTTGGATATGTGATTCCCACCAAATATAGAAATAAACAGCTACTGCATTTGAGTATGTTTGTCTGTAGTTGTATCTCAAACCTAAAATTACAGCTCTATAAAAAATGAATTATTGGGCTTCCCTGGTGGCGCAGTGGTTGAGAGTCCGCCTGCCGATGCAGGGGACACGGGTTCGTGCCCTGGTCCGGGAAGATCCCACATGCCGCGGAGCGGCTGGGCCCGTGAGCCATGGCCGCTAAGCCTGCGCGTCTGGAGCCTGTGCTCCGCAACGGGAGAGGCCACAACAGTGAGAGGCCCACATACCACAAAAAAAAAAAAAAAAAGAATTATTGGAGGCACAGTGAAATATGGTAAGGGATGCAACCCCTTAATTTTCTACTTCTGATTTCACTAAGGGTGGTGACAAAAAAATTGTCATCAAATGTGCAGATGTTTGTGGGATTTACTTTGAATAAACTGCCAGGGAATACTAATTTAGGCAAGGGTTTTTAAAGAGTTGTTGCACACATGTACTTTATGCTAATTAAGAATGCAAGAGTATTACCTTTTATAGTTCAAAAATCAATACAGCTATCTCAAATATCAGTATCCAATATTATGGATTTTACTTTTAGACAGGGATAGGATACCTTCATTTTAAATTAGGTAATCTCAAACTCATGCTTACTTTTATCTACATTAAGTTCTATACCAAGTCTTACTCATCAATATACACAAATAGAAAGATTCAACACAGCAAAGAAATTCCCCTGAAAAATTCAGGATATTTCCTCTTATCTCCTATAGTGTGATAGTCTTTAGGCTGAAAACTCTTGGTATTCTGATTTGTCCTTTTTTCTGACATTTGCTGACGTTTCCTCATTGAAGGAAGAATGGCTAATCCAAAAGGCTCATGTTCCAGTGGGCAGAGTCCTATCAGGGTCAGTCTTGATGTGCAACGTTTCTCTGGCCTCCCAGACGTGTGTGTACCTGGGCACACAAGAGGGTTTTCACAGCCAGTCTCCAGGCCATGTTAAACATGGTCTGTCTCTATAACCCTAAGTCTGTCTATATTCTAGCTCTTCCAGAGCTCCTCACTGCAACTAAGTCAACAAAGTCATATACCCCAAGGTGTGGATTTGAGAGGATTTACAAATCCTTCACATGCTGTCTAATCCAGGACAGCAGTGATCAAGTTCATACTTTGCCCCATTAGGCTCACTATTTTGTAACATACTCTTAACAGCTAGCACTATGAAACAGAAAAAGAATGAGAAGCACCTAAAGCCAAACTTCCAGCAAAAAAGCATGGACTTAGTATTTGTAGAATACTCTGAGAATCTAAAGAAAAGGAGAAAAAATTAAATAAAATCAGAAACAGAACCTGCTACGCATGATCTTGATAATCTAGGTATTAGATTCCAGGTACAAAGAATGTGGGAATAACTACAAATATCTTTGCCGAGGTCTCTAGAAAATTTAGATTTGGAGCTACTACCGACCAAAATCCAACCGCATCATGAATGTAAGGTCAGGGCATAGGAGCACACTCAGTATACTGGTGAGACAACAGGCCTACCAACTTTACACAGTTAATTAGTATTTAAAACAGTTAACAAAATCACCTGCAGCCTACAACCTTCATGTTAAAACTGGCCAGGCAGAGCTTTCTCTCAAGGGACCACAGAATCTAGGTTGTAACGTTGTTATACACTATCTCTACTCAGTGTCAGAGAAAAATGTTTAACTCAGACTTCCCCATTTTATGAGGGGAAAAACAGAAAGAATTTTAGGTTGCTATTTTGTTTTGTTTTCTGAAAAAAATTAACTAATGAGAGATTTTTTAAAATCCTGCAAACCAGGAGAAAGTTCTGCCTCCTAAGTAGAATATAACTATAAAAACCATCTATTTTGGAAAAATTGATTCATTCCCTAAAAGTTTATTAACTAACTGATGCATGCAAATGTTTTAGAGCCTAATCACCAGCATCTATTAGGTGGTATTTAACATGAAACATAAAGGAATATGGCTAACAAGAGCCCCACAAACTAACGTCTTGAAACAGTTGAGGTGATTTCAATAGATGAAACATTTCTACCAGTGTAGGTCACAGTATACCCTCAAAACTCTTTACGACAATTATTTTTGCCCAGATTATGTTCATCTTTGTTTGCCACCAGGAAAAAATAACAAGCTCTAAATTTTACAAAGGAAGAATATTTAAGTATTGCTGAATTAAAATTGACTAGATATTATAGGTGACTCATATGCTTAAATTGACGGTTCCTGCTGTTGGTTAAAGTGACATGGTGAACCAGAATGAAAAGGAACCAATTTCTCAAATGGGCTCTTTCTTTGGTGGCTGGGAAACAGAGGTTGTGGAAACAGGTCCCAAGAATGATCAATCAGTTAATAGGTATCAAATGGTAATGTTGATGACTGTGGTGGGACCTTGGATGTGGCCTTAGCTGACATCCAAAGACAATCAACTGAATCAAATCCATCAAGAAAATGACATATTTACTGGGAGTTCAAGGAGCTGAAAAGTAAAAAAAAAAAAATTATTTGAACTGAGGTTATGTGATAGAGATGGCTACCTAAATACTGCCTCAGACCAATGGATAGAGGGGAAGTCTATGTCTGATTCAGCTGCCTCTCAACAGGTCCTGACTTGCAGCTTCTAAAAGATGAATCAGAATTACAGCAATTACATGAGCATCTGTGCAAGATTGACCTTCCAATTGCTTCTCTTCTGTGGATTCCTGGCTTCCTTGATTTCACCTTGAATTTTATCATGGCTTCTTCTATCTCTAGATCTTGATCTGAATAGATATTCTTGTTCAAGCTATGGCTGTTGAGAGACCCCTGCTGTCTGCCTCTTGCTCAATTTTCACATTATCCTCAGGAGGAGTTTAACTCCTTGTGGCTACTATAAACAACGGCATCCACCTGGTATATTACCCATATCCCCATTCCTCAGACTAGGTTAGAACTGCCTCTTCTATGACAGATCTATTAGCCATGATACACCATTTATTTCCACACTTGTTAATTAGGTCTTTCTGCTGATCTGCAATTATTTAAGACAATACAATACAGGCATTCTCTTTCCCTGTGAAGTTGCTATGGGATGATATATTTCTGAAGCTGCCGGTGGTCATCTTTCCCAGTTGCATGGAGGAAGACCACCTATATAGAAGCAAACAAGGCCAACACGTGCACATAAACACATACATACACACACACAACTAAGAAGCAGGGATATGCAGTGTTGAAAAATGGACAAAGAGAGGGTATTCTAGAGGCATTAATAATTTTCCTATTCTTCCCACTGAGGAATTTATTTCTTTGTAATTATTTCTTCGATTAGGTGAACTGCATCCTTTTTAGCTAAACAGGTAATAATTTCCTTTTTACTCAAGACGTTTATTCTTTTTTCCCCATAATATTTATTCAGTGCTTATGATTTGCAAGGCCACTTTTTAGATAATGGCAATACAATTACAAACAAAAGAGATCAAGCCCTGACTTAATGGAACTCACACTCTAATGGAGAGAGAAACGGTGAACAAGATATGTAAGTAATTATTTATTTAAATTGTGTTAGGTACTGATATATGCTAAGGAAAAGAAAATAAAGCAGAGTAGCAATATGAGTGCTGTTGAAGGTAAAGAGAAGTTCAAATTTCATATTGTGTAGTTAGGAAAATTATTGTGAATTAGGCTTCTGTCACATATCACCAAAAACATTTTATTACAAAGCCCAATATAATGTGAGTTCATCATCCTGTTAATTTTATTTACCTTTTTAACTTTAGTCTTCCACATTACCACCATATTGCACTGAAAGAGTCTATCCCACAAGATTATATCATGACCTTATTTTGCAGCATTTACTCCACCTTTTAAATGTTTTCATTTTATTTGGTTTTTAATCCTATAGGTACACGTAAATATTTACAGTATTAGGTTGCTTCAAAAACTCAAATTCATATTCTTCATTTGAAGCAACAATAACCAGTTTGTTGTAGTTTTTTAACAATGAGCATGGTTGCTTTATTAGCTTTTGCTCTAATATTGCTGCTTAAAAAACAACCCCAAAATCTCAATGGCTCATAACAACATTTTATTTCACACTTATGGTATGGCAGATTTTTTGATCTCACGATGGATCAGAAAAGCTTGAGAGAGATAAGTGGCAACCTGCTCAAGGACATGGCTCAGAAATGGTACCCTATCATTTTCTTCCAAATCCCATTGGTCAGTTCAAGCCACAGGTCAAGCCCAATATATGGGATGGAGGAGTATATTCCACTCATAGTGAACCACTGCAAGGGCAGAGAGGAAAGGAAGAATTTTTAATAAAAAATACAATCTACCATAGTCACTAAGTTTAATTCTACAAACTGAGCACTATTAGACTAGGGAGTGATCTAAATACGGCTACACATTAGAAATTCTAGGAACTTGGCCCTATTCAGGTTACATAGGAAGATCTGCCAGAAGGGAGGCAGGACTTAAAAAAAAACTATGGAAAGGTGATATGCCCATAAAAGGAATATCTACATGTAGTTGCCTGAACATGCCATGCTACCAGATGCCCCCCTGCCTTCTACCTGAAATTCTCTGTCCTTCACAATTGATACTATCCTTAGCAGAGGCCCAGCTCAGCATTCATTCCTAATGTAACTTTGCTAACTATATTGGCCCTTTAAAACAGAATGTGTATATGACTGTAACACATTTATTGTTAATATCAGAAATGTGCTATAATCCAATCGTTTTTCAGCATTATGGGTTCTCTGAAGGTAAGCACAGTATATTCACTGCTGTACATCAAGGTTAGTTTAGTTCCTGGCTATAGGGATATTCAAATATCAGACAATCCATTTAATCTAAATGATCTTAAGATTTCTTCCTACTCTAATATTAAACACAGAGCACTGTGTTGTCACAAGAGTTTGGAATGTTGTTCTGATAAAGTAGCAATGATTCTCCAGTCTTAGTGCTAAAAGTCCTAACAATAATCGAAAAAGTTACTCTGCTTGCTGCATTTAACCAGCATTTGCTCCAACCTTTAGCTCCCTACCTTGGATTTCTTATCCTCAGGGTCCTCTTTCCATTCAGTGTTCAGTTGTGCTCAGTCTTTGGATCGCTGTTCATTCTGCCGATCATTTCACGGCAATGATTTTGGCAGACAAAGCAACTCCTATGCACAGCCAGGTGTTCGCTTTGGCACCCTCACCAGTGGTAGGGGTTGACTCAGATGTTTCCCACACCTGTGAATTGGCTGCCCAATCTTAGCCAGCTCCCATGAACTTAATTATCATGCTCAATTTCAAAATTAAAAAAAATAGTTAAGAGAGCATGCATAAAATTTCAGATGCTGCTGCTTCTTGCCATCCCCTGCCATGTCCTCCTCAACAGAGCACTACTGTAAACAAATTAGTGTTTCTTCATCATCATTTTATCTTGATCTGTGGGATGTGGCAATGGAATACAATTCATTATGTCTGAAGAGCTGATTAATTCCAGGGATGAAAGCATCTCTGTGCTTGCCTATCAGATTGTAACTAAGGTGTTCAACCTATAATCCATGAGTAAGTGAAAGGTCCAGGAATGACTTTGACATTTAACATGTCTTTTTTTGAAGCATGTTACAATTTTAGACATCAAAAGTTGGAATTTTATATTAAAATAAAATTGTAAACAGAATTAGACCTCAAATACTCTCATATCTTTCCCTTTTCTCTCAGCCAATAATGTGCTGTATTTCCTTAATGAAGAATGTTTTTGTAGACTCTGAATTGCCATTCATTTGTTTAATACCTTTCCTGCTGCTCCATTTGTTTTATCTACTGTACCAACCTATTGGTCAAAATCCCATGTTTATTCTCCATTACCAAAACTAGGGTACTCTCAAAAGAATAGGCATATAGATCAATGGAATAGAATTGAGATTCCAGAAATAACCCCATACATTTATGTTAAATTATTTTTCACAAGGGCACCATGACAAATTAATGGGGAAAGAATAGTCTTTTCAACAAATGATGCTAGGACAACTGGATATCCACTTGCAAATGAATTAAGTTGGACATCTTCCTCCCAACATAGTCAAAATGAATTTGAATTTAATCAAAAAGCTAAATGTAAGAGATAAAACTTTAAAACTCTTGAAAGAAAACAGACATAAATGTTCGTGACCAGGAATTAGGCAATGGTTTCTTAGAAATGGCACCTAAAACACAAGCAACCAAGGAAAAAAGTACATAAATTGGATTGCATCACATTTAAAAACTTTTTTGTTTCAAAGGCCACTATCAAAAGTGGAAGTACAGGGCTTCCCTGGTGGCACAGTGGTTGAGAGTCCGCCTGCCGATGCAGGGGACACGGGTTCGTGCCCCGGTCCGGGAAGATCCCACATGCCGCGGAGTGGCTAGGCCTGTCAGCCATGGCCGCTGAGCTTGCGCGTCCAGAGCCTGTGCTCCGCAACGGGAGAGGCCACAACAGTGAGAGGCCCACGTATCGCAAAAAAAAAAAAAAAAGTGGAAGTACAAAAGAATGGGAGAAAATATTTTCAAATCATATATCTGATTTGTATACAAAATATATAAAGAACTCCAAAATAAAAACTAATAATAACTCAATTAAAAATGGACAAAGGATTTGAATATACATTTTTGCAAAGAATACATAAATGGCCAATAAGCGCATGGAAAAATGCTTAACATCATTGGTCATTAGGGAAATGCAAGTAAAATCAACAAGATACCACTTCACATCCACTAAGATGGCTATAATCAAAAAGACAGACAATAACAAGTTTTGGCAAGGATGTGGAGAAATTGAAACTCTTATGCATCACTGATGGGAATGTGAAATGCTGCAGCCACCTGGAAAATAGCTCAGCAGCTCCTCAAAAGTTAAACACAGAGTTACCTTATGACCCAGCAATTCCACTCCTAGGTATATACCCAGGAAAACGGAAAACGTATTTTCACACAAAATGTTCATAGCAGCACTATTCATAAGAGCCCCAAAGTGAAAACAACCCTAGTGCCCATCAAGTGAAGAATGGATAAACAAAATGTAATATATCCATACAGTGGGATTCAGCCATGAAAAAAGAAACACTGATACATGCTACAAGGATGAAGCTTGAAAACATTATGCTAAGTGAAGGAAGCCACAGAGGACCCCATATTACATGATCCATTTACGTGAAATGTCCAGAATAAGCAAACTCATAGAAACAGAAAGCATATTAGTGGTTCCCGGGATTTGGGGGAAGAGGAAATGGGACTGACTGCTAACGGGTATGGGATTTCTTTCGGGGGAGATGAAATTGTTCTGGAATTAGACAGTTGCGTTGATCTTTTGAATATACTAAAAATCATTGAATTATGTACTTTAAAGGGGTGAATTTTATAGTATGTGAATTATATTTCAGTAATAAAAAATGAACAATCTATTGATACATTAAACAATATTGAGGTACCTCAAAATAATTATGTTGAGTGAAAGAAGCTACACCAAAAAAAGAGTAATATTCTAAGAGTCTATTAATATATTCTAGGAAATGCAAACTAATCTGTACTGACAGGAAACAGAGCAGTAGTTGCCTGATGGGAGATATGAGAGGAGGAAGAGGTTACAAAGGGGCAGCAGTAAACTTGAGGGATGATGAATATATTATCTTGATTGTGGTGATGGCTCTACAGTTGCATACATATGATAAAACTTATCAAATTGTACATGTTCTATATGTGCAATTTATTATATCTCAATTATTTCTTAAAAATTATTAAGGAAAAATACATACTGAACCTATTGGTGGTGAGTAAACCATCAACTGGGAGGAGACACTCAGACCTAGAAAACTGAGATTATGTGGACATATTAGCATGTTCCTGGCAGTGGGCAATTACAAGAATGTGTGGCCCAAAAAAGCAGTGACGGCAGAAAACAAGGTCACAGGCATTTGTAAAGCCACCTAAAAATTATGCCCTAGACAGAGCTCCATGAGAACTAGGTCTTTTCTGTGTTCAACCTCAGTATGTAGAGCAGTACCCAACACAAAGCAGCCTTCAATAAATGACTGAATAAAGTATTCTGAACTTCCAATGACAAAATGATCTGTTTTCGTTGAAGTCCATCATTATTTAAAACACACACAGGATGTGTTTTGTGTGTGTATATTACAAGTTGACAGAAGAGTCACACATTTAATTAGAGTCTCAAATGGATTTATGGCCTAAATATGGTGACAAATCAGTTCTTTTGACCTAGGAATTAGGATTTTAAAGCTTCCTATTTGAAACTGAGGAAAGAGAGTACTTTTTGGCTCACAATTGATCCCAGTTTGGAGGAGTGATGTAAGAGTTGAGAGTTGACACTACCTGACATTGCTCCCCAGATTCAAAATTCTTTCTCTGCTTAAGAGTTTTTTACCTGGAACTCTCTTTCTCTGACCCCTTGCATGGCAGGGTCTATCTTCCAACAGACAGGAATTCCTAATCTTGCTATATTAGTGCCTCTCATGACACAAATTACATTGTATTTGTCTCCATGCATTTTCCTCATAACACTAATGCATGCCACTAACATTTTTTTTTATTTGCTTTTTTTTAATCTGACTCCTCCAACTAGAATTCTAAGCTCCATGAAGGAAGGAATCTTATTTATCTTTTTTCTGCTAAATATCCAGTACTCAAACACAAAGACTGGCACATTTTAAACATTTAATAAACATCTGTGAATGAATAAATGAATGAATGTATGGGTGTAAGTATAATAACTTTAAAGGGAAAGCTAGTTGTATTCTTTGGATACTATAAAAGTCAGGTTGGTCTCGCCTGCAAAAATAAGTAAGGCTCACATCCAGTTTCCAGTTCAGGAATAGCAAAGATCCTTTCCTTCCATTCCATTCCATTCTAACAGTTCAATATTTTTTGAACATCCACTATGATCCAAATTTTTTATTAGGCCCTGAAGATATAAAGACGAAATAAGGCTTTCTGTTGTTTCCCCTGTTTGGAGGACAAGGAACATGGAAAGAGATAAAACCTGAATCAAAAGATATCATCTCCAGGTAGCGCTTCTAGTGTGCTTCGTGCAAGGGGAGCAGGATGTAAGTGATTAAACTTAAGTTTAAAGACAGTCTGTGAATTTTAATTATCTCTACTATCCCTGACTCCCATTGCCATGGATAATTGAAAGTTGGCCATATTGCTAGGTAACGCTTCATTCCCTGCATAACTTGGCACTTAGATAACGTTCTGCAAGAGAAGCAATTATAGCAATTGTCTCATCGGGGGCGGGTAGAGGATGGATATAAACTGACTCTTGATGACTTTTTGCTTTCAACATATTTATTAGATTTATCAACTTAGCTTTGAAAACCTCAAATACATATGCTCAGTTGTTGTACCTACCAACCTGGGGGGTGGGGATTGCAAGAAATGGGTATCATTCCAGGTGTAGTTACTTATGTAAGAGCACTGAGCAGTGACCACTATGGTCCCTCATTTCCCCCAACATATGTCTATCCAGGAAGTTATGTGAAAGGTATGATTAAAGATTGAAAACAAAAACAAACAAAGTAAAATGTAGCTTTGGGAACATGTTTGTGAAGGTGCTGGAGTAATTCTGTTTGCCCTGTAGATTTATTGGTGCTTTGGTGGAAAGGACTTCGAGGTTTTTCAAATTGTTGAAGCAGCTCTTTTTTTCATTTCACTACCTTTCCCCAACTGCTTCACTTCCTAAGTCAATGCTTTGCAACAGTCAGTTTAGACTTTCTAAAGCATGGTGCTTGAAACAATCATCCCAAAGCTTGAATGCTGTGTTTGCTGTGTCCACCTTACAGCCATTCCCAGACAGTCTTCAAGGAAGGTAGCTGCACCACCTCTCAAATACTATTCTGACCCTCTGTAGAATATGCAGAGTGAAGATATTTTTTCCAGCAAGAAGAACCAGCAGGCATTTTAGCAATGGGCTGGGCAGGATCCATTTAGTGTTATCAATACAACTGTCAGTATATCTCCTAATATGTCAGTTGTTGGGAAGCTGTCTGTAATATTTAAGGCATAGTTATGAAAATATATCAAACACAGGTGTCTGAGTCAGAACAATTAAACTCACTGATAACTGAAAAGCTATCAGGATATGTATTTGAAAATGCCAATATCTTTAGCTGTGTGTGGTGGTGTTTGGTTGGTTTGGGATTTTTTTTTGGGTAATCCTTTTCCTTTGAGTAATGAACTCCACTTTCCAGGGTATATCTCAGTTTTCTTTCAACTTCCTTTACCTCTTGTTAAAAATTTTTTTAAAAAAGGAGAAAAACACTTTTAAGCTTAAAGTTATCATAAGTTACGATATGGGTAAGATTCCTTGACCTCTCATTACCTAATGAGCTACTCTCAGGCAAGTGATTCCTACAGACTTACATGACATCTCCCGAATTTTTAAAAATAATAACAGAAAACCAATTTCTAATTATTGAAATTATTTTTCCTCACCATCATCAGAATCTCACAGAGGTCTCCTACAACTCTAGATAATCTGTGGAAATGCTGGTGCGGATGGATTCTTCACAGCATACTAGAAACATCGCTGACCCCCCTGATAGTCTGGACCTTCTGCCATGTGCTCCCACATTGTCCAGTACAGCTCCTCTGCAGAACTCAGGACAGTGGCAACTGATTATTTGTGTGGCTTTTGCTGACTAAGCTCTACATGTGTGTCATTATGCCAAGTGCTTTGCAAATGTTTGTTTTTTTGGTTTTTTTTTTTTTTTGCGGTACGCGGGCCTCTCACTGTTGTGGCCTCTCCGGTTGCGGAGCACAGGCTCCGGACGCGCAGGCTCAGCAGCCATGGCTCACGGGCCCAGCCACTCCGCGGCATGTGGGATCTTCCCAGACCGGGGCACGAACCCGTGTCCCCTGCATCGGCAGGCGGACTCTCAACCACTGAGCCACCAGGGAAGCCCTTTGCAAATGTTTTACAATGTAATCTTTACAATAACTCTCTGAGCTTCGTATGTTCATTAAGTCAGTATTTTAGAAATGAAAAATGTGTCTTGAGAGATGTTAGGTAGCTTGCTCAAGGTCACGTACTTTGTAAATGGCAGTGCCCTAATGGTTACGTGACCTCAATGGACATCATCTTAACCACTATGCAAAACTGACTTTCTAGTTGATAAGCCAATGCCAGATTTTTTTACAAAGGCATTTTCAATTGCTCTTTAGGGGTAGTTTATTAAAGAACACAATGTAAGATAGCTGTCCACATCTTGGGATGAACTACACAAGACCGATGAAGGAATAACTGCAAAATGCAGCTACAACCAGCAGAATTCAAGAGTATAGCCACACAAGATAGAAGCAGATTGCAAAAAGTGTAGTGGGGTATGTGGGTGACGGACAGGATTTAGTTAGATATGTGTACATACAGAAGTTTATTTAATTTTATTGTCATTTCTGGATTTATAAATAGATATGTTCTTAGTTTTAAAAAAATAATAGAGGGATAAAGAAGAAGGTATAAAATCACCCCAAATCCTGCCACTGAGAAATAACAATTATCAACATTCAGGGCACTTCATTCAGGATACTGAGACATTATACATATCTTGTGATCTTGTCAGTCATTCTATCAGTATAGATAGATAGGATGAATCACAAGATGGTTATTTATAAAGACATTATTAAACATGGATTCATATTCCTTATATTTTAAAAATAAAATATTGAGATTATTCAATGAAAATTAATATATTTAACAAAAATGTTGGCTTATAGCTAAACTAAAATAGTTACTAAATTTAAAGAATTATTTCTTAACAGTAAAGGTATTGCTAAAATAATTCAATACAAAATTTAATTAAAAACCATGAGAAATATTGAGGTTGAAATAATTCATTTTTAACTACACTTTACAAGTTTAATTAAGCTGAAACTGTATCAAGTGACTCTGCTATGAAAGATGAGAAAGAACTTCATTCCCCTTCCAATCACCCTTGCTTTTAAGCAATTGTTTAGGCACTTTTTAAAAAAGCTGAAGTAATTTCAATATCTCTAATATTTCTGATGTCTTAAAATGGCATCCCGCTTTTAACTTTTTTCTAGATTTTCTCTACAAGATCCAAAGTGATCTAATCAAATCAATGGCACCATCAACTAAAAGATGCACCACCATCTTAAGTACAACTAAGAATGAAAACACGCTGTCACTTATAAGATGCTATTTATTGTTATATGCGTTCCAATTTAAAAGAGGATAAAATTGGAAACAAAAATAGGTCTTAGAATTGATGAAATATGAAACTATTCTCATTTTCAGGTAAAGGAACCCAACCGGGTATAGTAAAAAGATTCGACTCAGCTACTTCACTGAACTTGACTAAGCTAGTCAACAGTCAATAAAGAAACCTCTGCTTCTGTATCTTCTAACTCATCATTCCTCATCCACCAAAACAGCTCCCTCCATTCTAAAGTATAAGGAGGTAGAGGACAGAGCTAGAAACCTAAACTCACAATAACAAAAATAATAAAATGGCTAAATTACTTCCAAATAAAAATGTCTGCTTTCATATGGATCCCTGATATTGGATCATTTTAAATGGGCCACATGCAACCTAAAGTCAACATCTTCTCTGCTTCAGAGGTTGACCAGAAGATTATGATCTCTTAATTTTCTTCCTTTCTTTTGTGGATAAAACTGAACTAATGGTCTGTTGATTCTATTGCATGCAGAGCATTTAGAATGACTTATTATACTGCAGTTGCATCTTCATTGTCTGGTATTTTATCTTATGATTGATGGAAATTCTATAACCATTTGAATAGTGAGCCCTCTTTGACCGTTTGTAGTTCATTATTATTACATTATCTAAACATGATTAGGTTTAAAATGAATATGAATAAACTCTCTCCACTGAGAATAGTTTTCATTTTGTTCCTAAAGATCAAAAAAGAAAAACTATTAATGTGAATAATATAACTGTTGTCTGTTAAGAAGAATGAAATCCATAGTAGAAGGAAACTGTGGCTAATTTTGAGTTAACATATCCCCAAAGTTTAGATTATTTTAGCATCAAAAGTGTTTATTAGTGTTGAATATATGGTTTCATGTCCCAGTTCCACAAGAAACTACTTTGTGACATTTGGCATGTCAATTAACCTCTCTGAGGCTGAGGCTGAGGTTCATGATCACTCCTATATACAATGTAGATAGGAAAATGTAGCCTATAATTGAGCAGGTATAAACCCAGGTAAAATGGAGGTAATACTATTATTAAAAGGAGGGTGATAAAAATTGATATTGGGGTATAAGTATCAGTTTCTGTCATAGAAAGCTACAAAAATTGACTTCTATTTAAATAAAAATGAAACATACAAATGCAAATACTTTAAGGGTATAATTACTTACTGTAAATATTTTTTCTTTAGTTCTCTTATAAATTTTCAGACAGAAATAACTTGTTTTTTGTTACTGCTTTATAATCATAATACTCTAGTTGAAAGAGGAAGCCTTGCCAAGTTTAGTGAAATACTTGAGTCAACCAGAATTGTAGTAATTGTTTCTTTTAAGCAACTTATGGTGCAATTAGTGACATGGGTGAGGGCATTTAAAATGCATGTTCGTTTTTATCCTGCCCCATTAAAATAAAGAGGCATTTTGTTGAAGCAAGATGATTATCTCTAAGATATTCTTCCTTCATCAAATTTCCCAATTTAGCACACTTCTGAGTTCTCACAGGGTTTGAGTAAAATAAAGAGCATGATAACTGAATTGCTTTAGCAAATGATATCCCCTGATGGGGCAGCAAGAAAACACCGGAAACTTTTAAACAGCTGAAAGTACGATGTGGCCTGGCATGAACCTCCTTTCTTGCAAGAGATGGAAAGGAAAACAAAACAAAACAAAAAACAGTAAATAACTTTTTGAACTAATATACTTCAAAGATAAATTTTAAAATCTCCTAAATGGCAAATTTTCTCACAATCTATGCCTCCACAGTCTGTGGTGCAAGCTTTGACTTTTTTGATATTTTTAAAAAGCTTTGCGTCGTATTTGAACAAAGAATTGAGGGAGAAATCAACTTTTCATATCAAAGTGTCCTAATTAATAGCCCCTCCACATCAGAAAGCAGTGTGTCATGCAGTTTGGTGGGAAATTGTTTCGATCTACAGGCCCAAACTCTAACCCAATTCATTCATCAGTCAAAACAAAGTTGTTTAAGAGTGGCAGGAATTATGGCTATGGCTGATTGAAAAGAATGGCAAATCCTCTCCTCAAAAACAACTGAAAAGCCAAACAAATAGACCAAAAACACAACAAAACAAAAACCAAGAAAACAATTCCACTTCTCAAAAATCACCCAAAGGCAGAATCAATCTGAAAAGTATTTATGGTTTCAAAACTGCTGGACGTTGAGTAAGAAAAGTGGAGATCTATGCATTCTGGCCTGGCCTCCCATCTTTTCCCCACCCCCACCCCAGCTCACCATGGCAGTTCTGCCAGGATGGGTCAAGTCACAAGGACTATAAGATTCTCTGCAGTGGGCAAAATGGGCTAACTTTAATTGTAGTGACAGGTATCACCCATGCCCAGCAACACAGCAGAGATGTGACTTCTCAGAGGCAGGTGAATGGGGGAGGTCAACATATGTCTACTAGCTTGATATAATGTGGTTAGAAGACAAGCATAATCCTAACTGAGACTGATTACTGTTAACAGGAATAAAAAGAAGAAGCTGACAAAATATTTGATAAAATAATAACTAAAAACTTCCAAATTTGATGAAAACAAAAATCTACACAACCAAGAAACTCAACAAACCTAAGTAGGATAATAGAAAGTTCTATACATTGCAAAATAATTATACAAAAATAAATGTTAAATAAAAACTGAGAAAATTTATTGCTAGCAGAAGTACCTTACCAGAGATAGTAATGGAATTTCTCCAGGCTGACAAAAAAATGACACTAGATTGCAACTGAAATTCACAGGATCATGGGAAGTTGCAAATATATGAGTTAATACAAACAATATAAATCCAAATCCATTTTCTATAGATTTATATAAATATATTTTCCCTTCTTTCTTAACTTTTATATAAAGCAAAAACCTATATAAAGTGATAATTATAACAATCTATTGTTTGGGTTCCTGATACATATCAATATAACATACATAACCATAACAGCAAAAGGAAAGGGAGAAGGAATAAAAGTATACTGGAACAAAATTTGATACTTTAACCAAAACTGAGTTAGTATTAATATGAAGTACCTTGTGACAAATTAATAAGCATATTATAATTCTTAAAACAACCACTTGGAAAACAACCAAAAATGCAAAAATGCACTTAAAAATCAACAGAGGAGTGAAAATGGTACATTAAAAAATACTAATTCATCACCAAAAAGTGCAGTCAGGGAGAAACAGTGAGATACAATAAGTGATCGAACACCTAGAAAACAAATTACAAATGACAAAGATAAATCCAACCATACCAATAATTACTTTGAGTGCAAATGGTCTAAATACCCCAATCAATAGGCAAAGACTCTCAGGCTGTAAACAAATAAAAAACCAAAACCAACTACAAGCTGTTATATATATCTACCTTAGACTAAGACGAAATTAGACTGGATATGAAAAGATTTATCATGCAAACAGTAAGCGTTAAGCCAGCTGGAATGCTATATCAATATAAGACAAAATACACTTTAAGGCAAACAATATTATTAGAGACAAACAACGAATTTGATAATGATAAAAGGGTCAATGCATCAGGAAGATGCAATAATTATAAACATATATGTAACTTACAGGCCCAAAATATATGAAACAAAAAATGAACAAAACTGAACAGAGAAATGAGTGAGAAAGTTTGATACACTGCTCTCAATAATTGGTAGAACTAATCAAAAAAGTCCTGAACTATATACAAGACTTGAACAGTATCAACCTAACAAAGAGCTATAGTAATTTCTACCCAACAACAGTGGAATCCACATTCTTTACATGAATCATTCTCCAGAATAGATCAGATCATATGCTAGGCAATAAAACAAGTCATAATACATTTAAAAGTAAGGAACTCATACATAGTATGTGATCTGACCACAATGGAAATACATTAGAAATCAACAACAACAAAAAATATGAAAAATCCCAATATTATTAATTTTAAAAACACCATTCCAAATAACTCATTGATCAAAAAAGACATCACAGGCAAAATAGAACATATTCTGAAATGAATGAAACGGAAAATACAACATATGATTTATGCAATGTACCTGAAACAGTGCTTAGAGGGAAATTTATATCTATATGACCAATATCAGAAAAAGAGATCTCAAAATGATAACCTGAGCTTCCACCTTAAGAACCTAGATAACCATGAGCAAACTAAACAAATAAAACAAACAGAAGGAAATAAAATATATTAGTAGAGACATCAATGAAATAAAAAGTACATAAACAATTGAGAAAATCAATGGAACTCATTGCTTTTTGTTTGAAAAATTCAAGAAATGCAAATTACCAAAATAAGAAGGAAAAATTATATATGCATATATATATCACAAAATTATATATATATATACCACGAAAAAGTATATTATATACCACAACTGTCTTAGTTGGTTCAGGGTGCTCTGACAAGATATCATAGACTAGGTGGCTTAAACAACAGAAATTTATTACAGTTCTGTAGGCTGGGAAGTCCAAAATCAAGGTCCTGGTTGATTTGGTTCCTAGTGAGAGCCCTTTTCCAGGTTTGTAGATGGCATCCTTCTCATTGTATTCTGACATGATGGAAAACAGAAAGAAATAGCTTTCTTCTTATAGAGGCACTAATCTCATCATGAGGGCTACACCCTTATGAAATATCCACACCTAACATAACCCTTAATGGTGAAAATGAATGCTTTCCTCCAAAGATGAGGAATGACTCAACTATGTGCATTCTTGCAACATCTGTTCAACCTTGTACTGGATATTCTTGCCATGGCTATGTAACAAGAAAAAGATATAGAAAAATTATCTTATTTGCAGATGACATGATTTTCTATATAGAAAATCCTATGGAAGTCACTAAAATACTGTTAGAATTAATTAAGGAGTTCATCAAGATTGCAAGATACAAGACAAACATATTTAAACCAACTGTATTTCCATATACTAGCAGTGAACAATACAAAAATGAAATTAAGAAAACAATTTCATTTACAGTAAGAGCAAAGAATAAAATACCTAGGAATACACTTATTATTCAAAGAAGTGCACCTTATACTTAAAACTACAAAGCATTGTTGAAAGAAATCTAGGAAGTTCTAAATAAATGGGAAAATAACCATGTTAATGGATCAAGTAATCTCATAGACCTAAATGTAAGAATTAAACTACAAAACTTATAGAAAATAACAGAATATCATTATGATCTTGAGTTTGGCAAAATATTCTTAGACTTTAAACATGATCCATAAAATAATTAATTGATAAACTGAACCTCATCAAAATTATTTTTTGTTTCAAGAAATATCATTATGAAAATGAAAAGTCAAGCCATAAACTAGGAGAAAAATATTTGAAAATCATATATCTAATAATAATATATAATCCTTACAACTCAATAAGACAAACAACCCAACTTAAAAATCAGTGAAACATTTGAACATTTAGCAAAAAAAGATATATGAACGGCTAATAAGCACTTGAAATATGCTCACATTATTAATCAGTAGGAAAATGCTAAGTTCATAAAGAGACACAACTACACACCCATTAGAATGGCTCTAATCAAAATGTCAGACAATACTGTCAGAGAAGATACTGAAAAATTAGAACCATCATGCACTGCTAGTGGGAAGATAAAAGTGGTACAGACACTTTGGAAAATGTTTCTTAAAAAATTAAACAGTTATTTACCATACAACTCAGCAATGTCACTTGTAGGAATCTATCCAAGAAAAATGAAAACACAGGTCCACATAAAAACACGTGTATGAATGTTCACGCATCATTAGTCCTAACTGTCCAAAATTAGGAACAACCCAATTGTCCATCAACTGACAAATGAGTAATGTGGTACACCCATATTATGGAATATTACTCAGCCATAAAAAGGAATGAACTACCAATTCACACTACAACTTGGATAACCTCAACAACAGCAGGCTAAGAGATAGGAGCCAAACGTAAAAAAACTACAATGCATGATTTTATTTATATGAATAATTTAGAAAAGGTAGATTTATAGGTAATGAAAGAAAACTAGTGGCTTCCTAGAGTTGAGTGTGGGAGTGTGGATTAACTCTGAAGTGGAATGCTCTAAGTCTGCATTATGGTGAAGGTTGTACAACTGTACATTTGTTTAAATTATAAAATATTTTAAAAGTTTGTTGACAGAAACCATTGTTAAATTTGGTTCATTTACCTTACAAATTGATCATTAATTCAGATAATTTGCTGAGAAAATAAATTCTTCAGCCTAAAAAAGAATAAATAAATAAAACATAATTTGTCCTTGTTCTCATGGTGGATTGTTGGGGGCAGGAAGGATGTGACATTCCTTTTCTTCCTCTATCTACAGGCCTACTATCTGCAATTCCTAGTATCTTTCCTTTTCCAGTTCTGGGATTAAAGGTTTTATTCAAAGGTGGTGCAGGGAATCCATCTTTGACAGCAACAAAGTAAACAATACAACAAATGAGTTCCATTTCACTGCAACTATGCCTAACATTTGAGGCCATTTTTCTATTTTTGTCCTGTCATGTTCTACTTTATGGATTAGGTTTAAAAAAAAAAAAAAAGGCAATGTAATGTTATGGGCAAAATCTCAAGTAATGGAGATGGCCAAATCCAGGTTTAATCATGTTTAATTCTATCATTTACCAATGCAAGGACATTGAGAAAGTTACTTGATATCTTTCACCCACAGACTCCTCCTCTAGAAATGGAGGTGATGACAATATCTGTTTTCCTCATACAGTTATTTTGAAGATTAAATTAGATATTATATATAAGAACTTATCAAAAGTTTTTGACACTTCAGAATATATCTGAAATATGACCACTTTTCACCTCTTCCCAGGCAATCTCCCTAGCCCATGGGAACAACATTCTCTCCCATACAACTAAAATAGCTATTGAATTGGTCTCTCCACTTCTGCTTTTTTCCTGCTATTAACGATTGTTCACACAGAAAATATTTCTAAAATGTAAATCAGATTATGTCACTCTCCTGCTCTAAAATCCTTCAGTAGTCTCCTACAAATCCCTATATTATCTGGCTCCCCTCTACCTCTCTGGCCTCATTCCTACCAATATTCTCCTTGATTACTGACCAACCTGATCTTACAATTTCTCAAACTCAGAGAATATATTGCAACTTAAAGTATGTGCCCCCCCGTCTTCCTTTTTGAAATATTCTTCACATAGATAGTCAAATAACTTATTCCCTCACTTCACTCAAGACAAATGACACACCCTCAAGGATGCCTTTCCTGAGTCCTCTAACATAGCAAACTCTGTCACTGTATGTCCCTTTAACTAACTTTATTCTTTTTTTTTTTTTTTTTTTTTTTTGCGGTACGCGGGCCTCTCACTGCTGCAGCCTCTCCCGCTGTGGAGCACAGGCTCCGGACGCACAGGCTCAGCGGCCATGGCTCACGGGCCCAGCCACTCCGCGGCACACGGGATCCTCCCGGACCGGGGCACGAACCCGTGTCCCCTGCATCGTCAGGACTCCCAACCACTGCGCCACCAGGGAAGTCCCACTAACTTTATTCTTACTACTGAATAATATACATTAATTTTCTAGCTGCTTGTAGTTTTTGTCCCTTCTAGAATATAAGCATCATGAAGGGAGGTCCTCTGAATATTTATTGTATGGCTGTATTTTTAGGACCTACAACACTGCCAAGTACATAGTAGGCTCTCAATAAATATTTGTCTAATAAATGGGTGAATGAATGATAAACAGTAACTCCTTTTAGTATTTAAACACTATAATTGAACAAGACTTTAGGTGATTTGACTCAACATCAGCTAAAACACAGAGCATCACAATCAATTTCCTAATTGTAATTGACTACATCAAAATCCTCACATCTCTTAATGCTCATTAAAAAAAATCAAAACAAAACAAAAAAAGGCACTTTCCATTTCAAATGGATAACATGTTTACAGATCACACAAGTACGTGCGTGAAAATTAAATGGAAAATAAATTCAATACCTTTCTATCTAAATTCTTTACTGGTTTACTACTATTTTTCTATTTCTGTTTCACCATTAAACTTAATATAATCTCTCTCCCTTACGGAGCCTCACAGATATTTTAAGATCTCTACACACAATACTACTCTCTTAAGAGAAAAGGAATTTATCCCTACTAACAATCATGGCATCCTAGAAATGTTTTACAGACCCAGTCTTCCCATAGCTATTTATCTCCTTCCCTATAAATTGCCTTATTACACAGTTTAACTGTCTGCAACCTGAGTTTTCTATTATATTTCATATTTACTTTGTAACAACAATAAAACCCTTCCATAAAACACTACATATGATCCAAAAACTCAATGCCATGAAATGCTATGGGAACGAGAAACAAGCTGCTGTTTGACATAGATCCTCGTTTTGGCTACAGGATTTAAAACTTTTTCAATCCAGTTGCCTTCAGGAGCCATTTAGTGAGGGTTGATAACTTAAATACCCATAGTGTTATTCCATGGTTAGAATCTCCTAGAAAGTTGTCTTTTTTATTTGTCCCAGGAGAATTTACTGGGAAAAGAGTGGGCCATTAGGACCCAGGATTGACCTCTGTGTGCCCCCAAATGGGTTACATTTGTTTCCACCTGGCCGTGGCATCCTTTCCACCTTTCTCTTCCCACTGTCCTCCACCCATCCTTAAGAACCTTGTTTAAAGAAGAGAATGGGAGACAACAGCCAACCGAACAATGTCTAAGTTTATAATAAGGTTTTGCTGAAATCATTTTGAATCTAATCAAACTTTTGGAGCCGTAGAGTTTGTAGAAAAGTTAACTTTGCCTATATATCTGTCATTTTACCTCCCACTGGAAAGTACATCATCACCAAACTGAGATAAAAAGACACCAATTAAAAAAAACAACTCACAAGAGTAAAAATGCTCTTAGTAGTGGTCTTTGGAAGCCTCCAGTCACCATGTAGGCCCCTGCCTCGGTCTGCCCTCAGCTCCTTCACGGTTACTTATAGCCTGAGGGCCCGGCGGGCTGTCTGTGCACCTTCGGGACTGGTGTCAGGCTCCTTGCCCACCGCCTGACGGGAATACTGGGTTTCACCTTGCCCCTCCTCCTGCTGGCTGGCTCCCTCTGCTTCCAGGGGTTCCCCCGGGGTCCTCAGCATCACAGTCTCCACTAGCCTCTGCCCGTGCCCTCTTCATGCCCCCAGGATTTTCTTCTAACGGGTCTCTCACTGCTCCTACTTGTTCTGGAAGTTCTGGGCCTGCCTGTCCTCCCTCTGGGCCTTGAGCTGCAGCTTCTCCTTCTTGGCTACGAGGGTGGCCTGCAGTTCGCCCAAAGTCTTGTGAAGGAAACTGCAGGACAGCATGTTCCCCTCCCCAACACCCTCCTGGGTCCTAATGTGCTGCAGGTTATGCGAGGCCCAGTACTGGTAGCGCCGGGCAGCCGCCTGGGGCAGCTCGGTAACACTGCGCTCGCAATCCAGCTCTGCCTCAAAGGCGCACGCCTATGGCCAGAACTCACCCATGTCCTGCAGGGAGCTCATCTCCTGAGAAGCTTCATCATTCCGCAACATGCTCCCACAACAACTTTCATGCTAAAATAGCGGGATTCCAGCTCCTGGGAGTAGGGACCGTAGTTGATGAGAATTTGGCGCTTGACGGCGTTCACGTTCGCCTTGTGCACATAGATGGAAAAACAGGTTCTGGTACACGGTGGCCATGAGCTTCACGTGCACATCATGGGGGCCAAGGCTGCTCAGCACCAGAAGGGAAGGATGGGCAAACTGCCACTCAAGCACACGGGTACAGCGAGGAAACCACAGCATCCACCAGCTTGTACGTGTTCGTCTGGAAGATCAAGGTGGGGCCTCCAGGGAGGTGCATCAGCTTAATGTAAATACTGGTCTCCATTTTGCTCAAGACCAGTAAATATGTGACTCGACAGGACCCAGCCAGTACCACAGAATCCTGCAAAGAGTTTGTCTTTCGTCCCCGCAGGCAGGCGGTGGCTGTGAGGAGCTCCACGAGTCCGTGCAAACAGCCGGAGCAGCTGTGGGTTGCCGCCTCTCCGCAGCTCGGCTAAACACGAAGGAGTGCGGCTGCGCAGCGTGAGCCTCGCGATACCTGAGCTGCGTGCCCCCAGGCGCATGCGCGTGCTCTTAGGATCCAGCGACCGCCTTGAGTGCCGACACTCGCAGTCTCTCCCACGAAGTTGCCTGTGTCTGCCGCTTCCAGCACGCTCTGCTCACCTCCTGCACCACTGTGAAGAGTAACCGGTAATCCACTGTGCTATATACACATAGGGCTTTCAAAATACGAGAAAACTGAGGTTTCTGGTTTCCGACAGAGGTACAAGATGGGCTATGTTGGGGAGAACAGATAAGAGTAAAATATAGTTCTTGTTAAATTAGGCATTGCTGTGGGGAGGCTTGAAATCCGTTCACCTTGACAAATGCTCAGAGCACATGTTTTCGTCTCTGATCACCTTTGCGGTTTATTCAGGATCCACCCATCCCCATTCTGCTCTACACAGCTGGGGGCAGGGGGTGGGTTCCATCACCCCTCCAGGTATTTTTTGTTTTTTGTTTTTTTTAGGTGTTCTTTTGATCAGTGTTTAAAATGGCTTTGTTACTGAACTAAACTCGGTTCTGCTCACCTGCCCAGAGTAAAGCCAATGTACTGACACCAGGTTGTGAGGAAAGAAAGTTGCAGTGTTTATTGCAGGGCATCAAGCAAAGAGTCCAGGCAGCTAGTGCTTAAAAGGCCCAAATTCCCTGATGGCCTTCAGGGAAAGGTTCTTAAAGACGGGGTGCGGGAGGGGTTGGGGGTTGTGGGGTGTGTGATCAGCTCCTGGACATTCTTCTGATTGGTTGGTGATGAGGTAACTGGGAGTCAACATTGTCAACCTGCTGGTTCCAACCGGTCTGGGATCTACCTGCTTGTGGGCAGCGTAACTTCTTTCACCTGTTGGGGATTTCAGTATCAGCAAAACGGCTCAAAGCATGTGGCTCAGAATATTATCTATAGTCTTTGAGAAGGAACTAAAGGTCCTTGATTTTGTTTTATGACTAAACTGTCATTATTTTGCCTTCCTTGACTGTTTTCCCTTGTTTCTGCATTTTATCACTTCTCTTATTAAATTCATTCTTTGGAACTTCGGGAAGGCCTAGGAGGCTAAAGTTTTCCTACAAAGAAGAGGCAGGCAGAGGCCATGGGGGAGGGGAGTCTGTTTGGGGAAGGCCCCGGCAGGGTCCTGCTTGTTTACAACTTCAGACTGGCTCTGTTCAAATCACAGACACCTGGTACTGATGAACCATTTCCACCTCCTTGTTCTGGCATCACTAAGTGTTTCTGTGGCTCAACGTACAAGTGGCTATCTCTCTCCACCCCCACTTTCTCCTTTTGCCCCCTCTCTCCTTCCTGTCCCCACCTTGTTGGCTCAAGCTGATATGAGAGCTATAGCCTTTATATTCCTCAAAAGAGTTCACTGTGTTACTCCCCTACAATTATAGAAAACACCGGGCTCTACACGGGATCCCATGGAAGCCCTTCTCATTAGAACTGAGGTTGGCCACAGGCACCCCCGTCCCTCTGCTTTGGGGTGGGAGTCACAGCACACATATAACTCTCTCCAAAGATGGAACCCTCACATATCCTCTCTCAGGCCTTTCTTTCAATGTTTTTATGTCCTTGGGGGGCTTTCTAGAATCATGCACTTGTTTTCAAATATTTCCTTTGCAAACTTCATATTGCTCTGGCCTATCACTTGGAATTTTATGTTTGGTTTGATCTTGCTATTATATTCATATCACTGAAAAGTAGTGGGTCCAGGATTTAAACCTAGGTCAACCTGACTCGAAAGCACCTACTCCATAAGATGTCCCCAGACACAAGTCCACTGTCTCTCACCCCTCCCCATCTCTATCAATATCATCTTGCCTCTTTGACCTCTTTAAATGCCCTAAGAAAGTGGCGTTCTTGCCACACTCTCTTGGAAAACTTTAGTTTGATTTCTGAAGGAGAATGTATTCCAGCTCTTATATACTAACTTTAAAGAACCCACTAACATAATATCTCTTCTCTTTCCTTTCATATTCTTTATCCAGGAAGTTTCTTTGTGGGAACGCCTATATGACAACTGATCTTCCCACCCAGCATCTTAGAATATGACAAGAGTTATTTTCCTTGTCAGATAGACCTTGTATAATCAGCAACTGTGTTAATATCAGAAATGTTCACCTGAGCATTCTGTATAACCCATTTTTTCAACAAATAGATTTGGCTGCCAAGTAGCATAATTTGTTCAGTTTTCCCTTTGAAATATATTTAATCACAAACTAGAGGTTCACATGGGCCTATATTTACAAACTGTTTGATAACTCCAATAATTGCACATTTATTTGGTTATATTTTCAAAAAGCAAAAGAATGGCAGTGTAATGTATGCAAGAAATTTTAACTGGAGTCAGAAGAGTAATAATACCTGCCCAGACACCCACATAAGATTATTGGTAAATGTATATAATAGAACTTTGTAAAACATAAAAGGATTTTAATACTATTACCCACCCCCACTCTTCACTTCATAATGCACAGAAAAGTATTGGTTACATTCATCAAGAAAATGCATATAATCCAAAGATATATAGTTGAAACAACACTTTATTATTAAAAGTTCTATATTTATCAACATTGAAATTTTCCCTTATGAAGTCAGCAAGAGTACTTTGGAGGGGAACATTGCTTTAATTCTGACTCACTAAATTATTTGTGAACTACTGAATACTTTGAACACATGCTTGAATACATTTGTAATATATCAGGACCATGATGCAAAGGCAAAATATGCAGACAGCATCTTTGTATTTTACCTTTATGTTTGCCAATTATTTATCTTGCACTTCCCCATATTTCACTTGATGCATTCTATTCAAATAATACACAGTGAGATCAAACCACAAGAACTCCAAATGCTCAGTCTATGATTGCCAGCCAGTAAATAGGTTCTCTTTCAACTTCGTTTAAATAACAGCTCCTGGAACTTAATATAATGAAAGGAGCCTGAAATAAAAAGATTGCTCTGCTTTACATGAAACACTCCTCCACACACATTTCAGTAAAGCCAGCATCTCTGAATCATCCCTTTGATAATTATTGAATAAAACAATTTCCAATTACACAAGAGAAATTATATAACACAAGTGCAAGTTGAGTCAATAATAGATTTAATTAAAACGGGCACAGGTGGAAATAGCCTTGGGGAGGGGCAGAGTGGTCATTTCTTAAAATGAAATTAAAGGGAAAAAGGTAAGCACAGTAATAAAAAGAAAACCTAAGTAACCTATAAATAAATACCTAAGCAATTTAAAGGTTAAATATTTTTTCCTGAAATCTCATTACCTTAGCCAAATTTTCCAAAGAATAATTCTGTATCCTTTGAATGCATGCACACCATAGTCCTTGTTAGAATTTATACTGATAAAATGATAGGGGAACACTTAGCACTAACCTTAGGCTATACAAGTTAGGTACTCGATGTGAACTATGTAAGCTCCATATTTATGTTAATTTCTACCATAACATCGTGGCAGAAGTTTGTCTTATGATCTGTAGCTCTTTTACAAAGTACTTAAAACTTCCTTTTGGTTGTGATCCATAGTACCTACGAATATGAACCTATTGCTATCCTCATATGTACTGTATATGCTAGATACACACACATACATTAATTTTGCTTTGGTTTTTTACTCCCATTTCCCCTTATTTGACTGTAGACTTTGAGGACCAAGAGAGTGAGTTATCAAGTTATCAACTCGTATATACTGAGTGATATGTGTGTGTATATATATATATAGAGAGAGAGAGGGAGAGGGAGGGGAGGGGGAGGGGTCTTTTTTTAATTCAAAAAATGTTGTGTTAGGATCTATCCATGTTGTGAATTATAAATCTAATTGATTGCTTCTTGCTACTATAAGGAATCCGTAATATGTGTCCAATATATGCATCTATTACTTATAGGTATATTTATGTATACTATGTGCATATATATAATTTAGAGAGATCAGCATGTATAGAGATATCAGTATATATGCCACTTGAGATGGTTGTTCTCTTACTCTCTGTACATTCCCTGCTCAACCAGTGTCTGCTTCACTCACATGACTCCTCTTAATTATGGGGCTTAATTAGTAACCACCTACCTGCTTGGCCCAGCTGCTTGTTTCCCTGGTAACTGATGAGCCAACCTGAAATCAATTCCCCCTATAAATGATAGCCTCCTTCTCCCCCAAGTAGCAAAGATTGCTACTGTGTCCTGCCTGTCCTCTGCTGCCCACGGTGAGCTGTCGCTCCAGAACCTTGGGTTTGGATATGTAATATCCCATGTCCAATAAGCTGTTGATGTCTCTGTCGCTGTCTCTCTGCTCTTTCTTCTGTCTCGAGGCTGGGCAGCTACAGGGCTTGCAGGCCTGCAGGGTGTAGCCCAGCACAGATAGTCAAGGGGATGAGGAATATAGAAAAACTAACAAAATAAAACAAAAGATACTTTGAAGTTTAAGGGAGTGCAAAGTTTTTTTTAAATAGAGGATTAATTAAAATATAATCTTCATCTTAGATAATTGGGTACTTATGGCTTGTCATAAAAAGTGTTGCATCTTAAAACAACTTCAAGGAAAGCAAAATTACCGTGCCCTAAAAACTGTTGGAGGAACAAAAAGGGGCTTCTGTGTTGCCAATGACCTGATGTTGTAGAGAGTTAGAATAAAATTGTTTCATAAATTACGAGGCTGGAGGTCATAGAGGTTTTCCTACGTTTTTCTATTGTCAGGGAGTTGTAACTTTCGCACTTAGGCCTTTAAATAAAACTGGATTCTATTTTTGTAAGTACTATGAGATGGTAAGGCAGTTTTTCCAACATCACTTTAAAGGAGCCATTTTTATAACACCATATGTGTAATACACTTTATATAGATATTTTATACCATATATGCTTATATGTACTATGTGTATAAAAAGAAAAAAGCAAATTCTAAAATTAAATACAGTTGTTTAATATGTTTACTTGGTTAAATTAATTCAAGGTTAGATTGTTTCACTTGAATCTGAAGCAGGCTTGAACAACAGAGGTATTATGAAATGTTTCTGAGATGATACCATATTAAAATATATTTTGTCTGCCATTGCTTCACCACACCTATTAGGAAGAAGAAACTGAGAAAATAATTAAAAGTCTATGGTAATAGTCTCAGGCTTGAGATGAAATAAGCCTTATAGAAGGAAGTGCCTGTTGGTACTTCTGATTTACAGATAAGAAAACAAAGGCTCATTAGTGCTAAGTAACTTTCTCTGAGATTTCATTTAGTGAAAAGATTTTCTAAGATTTATATGTAGCTCTGTCCGTCTACTCTTAAACTCAGGCTTCATGCATTAAACCAGGAGTCTGCTGACTTTTTCTCAAAAGGGCCAGATGTAAGTAAGCTTTGCAACCCATATTGTGTCTGTTGCAACTACTGTCATTATAGGACAGAAGGAGCTATAGACAACATATAAACAAATAAGCACGGCTGTATTCCAATAAAGTGCTGTTTATAGACAATTTTAATTTCATAAAATTTTTACATCATGAAATATTATTCTCCCCTCAGTTTTATCAACTGTTTGAAGTCTAACAAATTGTTTGCTTACGTGCTGTATACAAACAGGTGGCAGCCTGGATTTGACCCATGGTCTTTAATTTTTCAACATCTGCACAAAACTGTGTTAAACTTAGGCAGTCAGAAAAGGGCTGAAGTTTGTGTTCTGCTGTGAGATGCTGCAGTGAGATCATTTTGCCTTAAGGATGTAGGTGAAGTGATTTTTATGGCATCAAAAATAGATAGCCAGCAACCAGACAAAAGTGCAAGCCAAAGTTTAAAAGTTAGTAATGGTAAGTATTTAGAAGTCATTCCCATGAGGTTATAACTCAAGCTGAAATAGTATTGAAAATGTGACTTTGGATATAGCCAGAACTATGCAGTGGGAGGGGAGAAAGTAACAAGAGGATGTGATGTGTATGGAGGTATCGGTGAAAAGGGTAGAATGAAGATGAACAAATTCATGGGAAATAGGGAAGGAGATAGTTCCATGAAAGAGGAGTAGGGCTAATAACATCCAAGTGGACAAGGAAAAATTCATGGCTTCATTTAACATCTGAGTAGGTTGACAATGATCTCTGATAGAAGAGCCACTATAGACAGGTTAGTGTAGGAGCAGGTTACAGATGCTTAAGTAGGTGGCAGAAGTAGGAGACCCAGCTTTCCATTAGAAATGAACTTTTTGAAAGGAGACTAACCTGTATTAGTTTTATGCTGAGGACTGAAGGGGCAAGTGGACAGAATAGTTTCCAGAATTCAGTGAGACCTGAGGCTAAGAAGGAGGGTCAGGGTCCCCAAGCTCCAAATGTGGACGGCACAGCTACTGCTAGAGGTCTGGGCTTCCAGAAAACGTCTTCCAATTGGAGAAGACCTAACAGTTCTTAGGCATTTAACAAAATGGCTATAGACAGATCTTTGCCTGTAAAATATTGGCTAATGTTGCATTTCAGATATCTGAAAATATTTTAACCGAGCGATTTACTTCATTTGATTAGAGTACATCTGAACATATTGTGATAAACAGCATTGTGAACATATTGTGATAAACAGCATTGTATGCTGTTTTGGTAATTGAAATACATACTGGATTTGTTATTACATAAAATACGAATTTCAGCTTCTGCAGTCTTTAGTAACCAAAGTTCTCTGCCACCTGTTTCACATATTTATAATCAACTTCAATACCTTAATTCAATTTAAAAGTATTAACCCCAAATATTTTTGACATATTGTTTGGATAGAAAAAACTGTACTCTAATAAACCAATTTACATTTCTTTTTCTTTTTTTTATATACTATCTCTGTTTACCTACCTTGGATAAGATTAATTCATTGAGTCACTAAATGTCTCATGTATGGTATTTTCCTAGACACTGTGGAGGATACTAATTAGAAAACAACATTCCTAGCATATGATGCCTGCAATCAGTTTGTACGGAATAAAGTCATCTACAAATAAATATATTGGAATTCAGAAGAGAAAAGGACTGGAGGAATAGAAATAAAGTGACATCTTCATGAACGATATGATATCTGAGTTCAGAATTTAAGAATGGGATATGCCAAGTGACAGGTTATTTTCCAGTTACAGGGAGCAGAGAAGATGTCTCCCTCCAACAGCGATAATTGAAAATAAGCAGGCCCTGGGTACAACCAACACCATCTTAAATGGAAATAAATCAGCAGTGATGCAGTCCTTGGGATAGATCGCTCTCTGGGGAATTACCATTCTGTCTACCAGATTCTATAACAATGGGCAAAGTGACAATATCAAACTTTTAATAATGCTCAGTAAGCACTTTACCCTAATATGTTGTGACCACAGAATTTGTAGCAAATCATAAAACACACTATGTGATCACCTCCTCAATAAATTCCTTCTAAACCGTTGAACATGACACATTGTAATCCAGTTTGGAACAGTAACAGTATGTTTTATTCTCTTGGAATTTGAGAAAATAAAATGACATAAGTTTTTTACATTGAAAATCAAGATGCAAGTTCTTATAAACAGCTGCAAGCTTAATTGTCTCTAGTCAATTCTTAAATTACTAAAAGGAGAATTGATGTCTGGAAAAAAGAAACAGAAGAAATAGAGGCTTGAGAAACATATGCTTCACAAACCTGGTTAAATAATGCTTATTCCTTCACAGCTAGCTTATTTTCTTACCAGTGTGGAAGCTAGGATTTTAAAAATATTTGTAGTTACAAATATCTGCTCAGTATTAACTTTAATTTGTTTTATATTTTCTTTTGTATTTATTTTTTCTGACAACTTCATCAGTGTCTGTTTGGCAACAATGTGGACTTAGTATGATGTGGTGACTATCACAAGCAAATTCTGAATATATGGTCCCGTTCCAGAGCTCTCAAAGCAATTGACTGTGGCCTCTGTAGGAGATGTATCATGGGTCAACCTGTTCTGTTGCCCAGACCTGCATCTCTGCCCCTGAAGAATTGTTCTCAAGAGGACTCACCAATAAATCTCATAGGTGTAAATATCAGTGTGTCAGAACCCATATCACACAGAACCCAAGCTAAGTTGGATGTCCATTTTCTCCAAGTTCATCCGTAGATTCAGTGCAATTCTAGTAAAATCGAAATAGATTTCTCATGAAAATGACAAGTTGATTCTAAAAATGTGCATAAAAATGCATTGGATCTAGAATAGCCTTTTTTTCTTTGGGAAGAAAAAGTTACAAGTTACACTACTTGATTTCAAGTTTTACTCTATAAGCCACAGTTATCAGGATATGATGGTATTGGTGGAAGGATAAACACATGGTCAATTGATTGGAGTTGAGAGACTAGAAATAGAACCATACATAGAGTGAATTGATTTTTTGACCAGAGCAATTCAGAGGAAAAAGTCATTGTAACAAAGAGAGTCTGGACCCATAGAGGCTAGATTCATGGAAACATGAAGTACAGATTCCCCGAACAGGTCACTGAGAATGATGACAAGTAGGGCTACTACTACTATACTTTGACTACTGAACCCAGGTATTCTACTTGTTTGGGAAACAGCATCATATAAGGCCATTGCATCCTGGTTGGATGGAGCATCATTCTTGTAGCATAACATCTCAAAGTGGGAACCTCATCTTTGCCTTCAAAAGACCATTCCATCACTCTATCAGTGTGAATCTGTACTTCTGTGGAGTATTGTAAGTGATAAGACCAGTGAATCCCTTGACCACATGCTTTAATTTATGCAATAGCTTTTCTTTTTTTTAGTTTTAGAAAAGGAAGCACCTACATTATTACTGTAAAATTTTCCTAATCCAAACATGGAATTTCACTAGTCCACCTCACATTTTATGATTCTAAATTGTCTTAGAATCATAAAATTGTCTTAAGTTTGTATCTACAGTATGGTCTTGTCCTTTCATTTAATTTGGAAAACGTATTAAAATTCTCCGCCCTACCCCCCAAAGAAAAGTAGAGTCTTGTACCCACTGCCTCACCATTACTGGTTCTTATGAAGGCCAACCTCCAAGATGGTACCTGTTGAGTTTTACTTCCATGTATTCATCCTCTTCTATAGTCTTCTCTCACACTGCATGGAGTTAACCAATATAACCAATAGGATGTTGTGGAAATGATACTATGTGACTTCCAGAGCTATTCCACTAACATGCTCCTTCCACCTTGCTCCCTAATAGATCATTTGCTCAGGCAGAAGCACTTATCAGCGTCCAAAGAAGTCCAGACAACCTTATACAGGTTCCATGTCACAAGGAATTGAGATCCCTACAAAAACCAGTGCTTACTGACCAGGTACGTGAGTGAGACATCATGGAAATAGATCTCCACATGCAATTAATCCTTCAGATGACTAAAGCCTCAGATGACATGTTGAGTACAACCTTAGCTACTATAACAATCTAGCTAAGCAACTCCCAGACTCCTGACCCAAAAAAACTGTGTAATAAATACATGTTTATTTTTTTAAGCCACTAAATTTGGGTGCATTTTTATGCCACCATAGATAACTAAAGTAGCTATAAAATGTATCCCTTAGTATAATGCAGTTTTACGTGTAATCCCATATGCGAACCAAACAGCAAATCCTTGGGAATGGTACTGGCTAAAACCCTGTAAGGAGGAAAGAAAAACTCAATCCCAGAATACGTGTTGATTCCATTCAAGGTGAATTACTGTCCTTTCTGAAGCAATTAAATGACCATCCCTTAAAAGATGGTGCTATATTGGGAACCCAGTGTAGGTTTTGGTCGACGGCAGTTGGACATATGGCAGCAGCAATAGCCACCTCAGCCTTGGAGCCCATGTTTTTGAGCCTATGTATAGCATCCATTCTTGCCATCATGGCTCCTCCTCCCATGTGCCCACTATCCCAGCACCGAGGTGACCAATGAAGAAACTAGTTAATGTCAACTGGCCAGGTCATTTTGCTTACTTGTGAATTTAGACCCTACTTTGTAGGCAGGTAAAAGGTGCCCCTTTGGAGAGATATCCTAGTATGCACCATACCACTGGGCATTTAGAAAAATTCACTGATGTGGTAAGCTCTTGAATCTTCATAGAGTTTATCTTCTTTCCTAAAGATTGTACATGCCTTACCAAGACATCCAGCACACTTGCCACTTTTTGCTTAGTCTGATCAACCTGATATATTTATATAGTGGACTAATGTGGTGTGCATGGAATTATCCAGGCAGACCAGATACCTCTGCACTATGTTTTAACTGATGTTATGGCCCAGTATATGGTCCATCTTGGTATACACTGCATGTACACTTGAAAAGAGCATGCATTTTACAATTATTAGGTTTAATGTTTTCTAAATTAAATGTAATCAAGTTATGTAATTGCATGTTCAGTTCTTCTATGTCACTATATATCCCATCACTACTTCTATATCTATATATCGCTATTGATACCTTTGTCTCAGTTGTCTACCCATTACTGAAAATAGGGTGTTAACTATGCAACTATGAATGTGCATTTGTCTATTTTTCTATCTAGTTTTGTTTTCTTAATGTGTCTTATAGTTCTGTTATTAGATTCATAGACATTTAGGATTTATATATCTTCTTGATGAATTAGTTATTTTATGATTCTGAGTTGTTCCTATTTATCTTTTTTATTTTAAGTCAACTTTGTCTGATATTAATATAACCATACCATTTCTTATGCTTAGTGTTTTTCTAGTGTGTAGTTCCATCCTTTTACATTCAGCCTACTTCTATCTTTGTATGTAAAGTGCTTGCTCTTGATACCACAAAATAGTTGGGTCTTTTTTATCCAGTCTGACCATCTTTGCTTTTAAATTACAATGTTTAGTACATTTATATTTAATATAATTAATTGTATAGGTTGGTTTAATTCAGTTATTTGCAATGTGTCCTTTAGTGATACTATCTGCTTTTGGCTTTCTTCTCCTTTCCTGACAGCTTTGGAGTTGATCAAATACGTTTTATTATTCTATCTTCTTTATAGACTTTTTAGCCATATTTCTTTAAATTATAATTTTATTAGTTTTCCTAGGGGTAATGATATGCATGTTACCCAAGTTTACCTAGGTTCAGTATTATAAAATTACAAGTAAAATGTCAAAACAGTAGTGAAATTCCATTTATCTCCCATCCTTAGGGTTATTGTTTTCATATATTTTACATCTGCTTATGAAATCTAGCAATATAATGTTATACGTTTTGTTTTAATCATCTTTAGAAAAATTAAAAGAAAAAATGTATATTTATCTACATATTTACCATTTCCTCTGTTTTTCATTCCTTATGGAAGATCTAAGTTTCCATCTGCTGTAATTTCTCTTCAATCTCAAAAGTTCCTCATTTCCTGAAATTCAAGTGTGCTGCTGACAGTTTTTCTCAGCTGTCATTATCTGAAATACCTTTTTTTCTGTCTTTTTAAGGGATATTGTCATTACTTTCAGAATTTTAGGTTGACCATTCAGCACTGTTTTACATCCAGAACTTTAAATATGTTGATCCATTTTCCTTTGCCTGCCTTGTTTCCAATGAGAAGTCATCAATCCTTCATAATCTTGTTGTTCTATATCTAATGTTTCTTTTTCTCTGCCTGATTTTAACATTTTCTCTTTATCTTCAGTTTTCAGCATACTTAGGTATGGTGTACCATGTCATTTTTTTTTTATATATTTAACCTTCTTGAGATTGGAAATCAACAATTCTTGGTATATAAATTGATGTTTCTTATGAATTTAGGAAAGTTTTGGCAATTATGTTTCAAATATTCTCATTGACCATCCCCTCTCTCATCTCCTACTGGGACTTAAATTACATTAGGTTACATTGTTTGAGATTAACTACAAGTCACTGAGTTAATGTTTTGTTAGTTCATTTTTCCAACATTTTCCCCTGTATTCTTCAGACTGAATAATTTCCATTGAATGTCTCAAGTCTAATGTCCCTTTCATTTCCTGACTCTGGTTCTAAGTTTATTCTGTAATTTATTTTCAGATATTGTATTTTGCAATTCTAGAATTTCTATTTGGTTCTTTATATAGCTTCTGTTACTATTCTGAGATTTGCCATTTGTTTACTCTTTATCACCAATTACTTTTTTCCTTTGTTTTAAAACGTATTAATAATAACTGCTTTTAAACTCTTTGTATGCTAATACCAACATTTGTGTTTATCACCTTTTTTAAAAAAATTGGAAGTGGATCATGTTTTCATAATTTTTGACTATCGATGAATTTTTAAAAAACGTAATCTTCACATTGTGTCATATATTGAAGGGAGCCTAACTTATGCCACCTTTTAAAAAGTATTTTGACTTTTAGCAGGCAGTTAAATTGCTGACAGGTCTTTTTGGTCCTTCCAGGCTTAGTTATATCCTTTGTTAGCGTAGATTTATTGCCATTCAGAACTTGGCCGTAGAGAAGTTCCTCACTGTAGTAAGGCATCCTTACCACTGTGGTGTGACCTTTCTAGGACTTAACATTGTATACACAAGGTGCTCAGCATGGTCTTTCCATTATGGTTGGACTGGAAGGCCAGTGTCTCTCAGAACTACACAACCTACAGTCCCAGCACTGCACAACTTCTGGTATCATTCAGCTTTCAGCCTCACAGCAGGGAATCTCTGCTGGGCCTCAGAGAATCTCACCTTGCACGTGTGCAGCCCAGCTCTTGGCCAAGGATCCACAATGAATGACCACACAGACTTCTGAAGCGTTCCCTCTGTACAGCTCTCTCTTTTACAATGTATGCCCTGCAAATTCCAGCTACGTAAGCACTCCACGGCTCTCATTTTTTATCCTCAACTTGGAAAACAGGGTTGCTCAGCCTCCACCTACTATTCTATGGCAGGAAAATGTTAGTAGTTGATCTTCCACTTTTAAGGAATTAAAATATCCTTCAAGGCTTATTTTATTTTATTTTATTTTTTTATTATTTTTATTTTTTTCCAGTACGCGGGCCTCTCACTGTCGTGGCCTCTCCAGTTGCGGAGCACGGGCTCCAGATGCGCAGGCCCAGCGGCCATGGCTCACGGGCCCAGCCACTCCGCGGCATGTGGGATCTTCCCAGACGGGGCACGAACCCGTGTCCCCTGCATCGGCAGGTGGACTCTCAACCACTGCGCCACCAGGGAAGCCCAAGGCTTATTTTAAATGCAACTAAACTTTTCCTCATCTCTACTACCAGGAATCACCAGTAGTTACCCAGATATTCTCTTTGTACAGATCTCAATAACCTTTAGTTAGTAGCTGGCCTTGAGGATAAATATGTTCTTGTTTAATATCCCTTGTTTAGACCAAGTTCCTTAAGGGCAGGTATATTTGTGATGGTGAAAGGGAGTGAGCGTGGGATTCAGTTTTAGGAGCTCATGAGGTTTAGAATTAGAAATGGCTCTACCGTTTTCTGGTTCTAACTTACATGGTCTTAGAAATTTATCTAACCTCTCTGAATGTCGAATCTCAAGTTTATGGTATCTCTGACCAACTAGTTATAGATCAAATTGTCATGAGGATAAAGTGAAATAATATACACAAGTGAAATTTTAACCAATAAAGGGCTCATAAAAGTATCAGTTAAAGCACTGTGAGCAGGTCAACATCATCTTTATATTCATAATCATCCTAACACCTCATAAGGTAAAATTTTATGTTAATTTTTTTAATGGTAGTGATAAAAATCTCACCTTGGAATATTTAAGTGCACACAGAATTCATGGCCCTGAAGGGTAATGTTTACTACTGAAATAAATTCTATGTAACTTTTTACGTTTAAAAAATTAAACCTAGGGCTTCCCTGGTGGCGCAGTGGTTGGGAGCCCGCCTGCCGATGCAGGGGACGTGGGTTCGTGCCCCGGTCCGGGAGGATCCCGCGTGCCGCGGAGCGGCTGGGCCCGTGGGCCATGGCCGCTGAGCCTGCGCGTCTGGAGCCCGTGCTCCGCAACTGGAGAGGCCATGGCAGTGAGAGGCCCGCGTACCACAAAAATAAATAAATAAATAAATAAAATAAATAAAATTAAAACTTGAAGAATATAGAATACCACAGTGTTAAATAACTGGGTTTCCTTGAATCAATGAAGAGTCAGATATATCAACTAACAAATGGCTATATTTCTTTAGCACTGCTCATATACAAGAGCAATAAACAGTAGTAAATGACATTTTTTGGATCTTTGTCATGAAACAGTCTTTGTTAACATAATCCCTTTCTACACAAGCTTTTATGCGTAATAAAACTACCCAAAGGTATGCTTGTAACATCTGGTGGTGCACAGCAGTATAATTCCAGTGAAATGACAAACTTTGCACCAGCCAGGGTGAGGGAATGGATTAAAACTTGGTGTCATCAGCAAATTTAATTATTTCTTAATGTAATTCTTCAGTGCTTTTGTGGAGGGCTTTTTAGAGGATTTGTTTCACCTAGTGAATAAAACACTCTAAAAGTTCATGTATTTTACTTCAAATATAGCTCTTATATGGCTGTATTAAAATAATGAATTTTCATCATAGCAGGCTAACAATAGAACATAGCTCCAGTGGAGAAGAAAATTGGACACAATTGAATGCTATGTGGCAAAACATTTAATAAAAGTAAATAAGGATGTCTAACAGGTTTAATAAACACCCTGAACTTGGTAGGATACAGTCAGAAAATAATTTTGTTTTCCTACCACCAGGGCCTTCAGATATCCTCTGTGAGATCTCCATCCCCTCTCCCTGGATATTTTTAACAGATAGATTGCTTTTCTGATAACTTCTAGGTTTTAGAAGAGTGTCATTTTCAGGATAAAAATATCTAGTATAATCTAAATCAAAACCCACCTCTCACACAATTCAAGCATTTTCTCCCTACCCCTGTTCAAGATTGACCAAATGTTTGGGAGCCAGCAAGGGGAAAGAAGGCTTTTGGCATGGTTGCTCTCCACTCCGCAGACCTTGTGAGGTAAGGGAGAGGAGAGAAAGGATGAGAAAGAAATTAGCAAAGTCCTTTTACTTGGTTAATGCTGGCTATAGTCCTCTGGTGATTGCTGAGTCAGAGATCCAAATGTTGGGTCTTTTATCGGATGTACATTGAAGGATTTTAGGAGCCTTCACTCTAAACCATTCTGACATGGTAATGCACTATATGGCTGACTTCATTCAAACTTCTTGGTCTCTTCCCCCATGTTACTCTCACCTCGACGCCCAGAGTCCTATCCATATGACAGTCTCAGCTACTGAGCCTACAGGAGAATCTCTCTTTCCCTCTCTCACTCTCGTCTTATCTCTATGAATGTTTTCCATTTGCCCCAGTCACTTGGCTTGAGACAAGGTAAAACACAGCTCTTCACTTATTGGAAGGGAGGGAAGTGCACAAAAACTCTGTCTTTCACATATTCTCTTCAAGGAAGTCTCTGTGGAATACTCTTCTGTTTTACTCATGTATATGTAGAAGATGGATATTTTCTGTAAAGTGAATTTGGTCTCCTCTTCTATTAGCCCAACAGAGATGTCTGTAGCCACACTTGTTAAAATGTAGGAACAGTCTCCATAATTTACTCAAACTTGGGGGCAGTCGTCAAATCCCCAGGATGACTATAAAGGTCCCACCTCTCACTCTATTACACATATTTGTGCAAATTACTATTTTTGTTTCTAGTTTACTAGAATCTATTTTTGTTTCTGGTTTACCAGATCGACCATGAAGTTAATGATGCTTAAGTTTCAGGTCTCTTTACTTGCATGTGCCCCTTCTAAAGCTCTATACCTAACTGTGAATTTGTAATTTTTTGGTCTTTTTTCTTGGAGATGTCCCCCAAATTATGTAAGATTGAAGTTCCCAAAGTCTTGTTTTGCCTTTTTCTAGAGGGATATATTTGCAAAGTATTCAGAGCAAAGGCAAAAATGATTTCATCTGCTCAACTATTGACACCAGTCTTTGTCTTTCTCTTACCAACTCCCGCCTCCAAACTTCTGCCCATATGTGCATGTTTAACTCTTCCTAGACTCTAGAGAATGATTTAATGTAATAATCAATTGTGAGAGTTGATTTAAACACACAGTAATTTACTCTGGTACAAATTTCCATAGACGTACCTACAAGTTAAGATCTCAGCATCTTGAGAAGTTTAGTATGGCATCCCAAACAGGAACCTACTGCCATGAATCATTTAATGCAGAAATAAACTTAATTTGTAGGTTTTGAAGGGGAGGTTGGCAGGGCAGGTGTTTGACTGACATACCTAATATTATGGGCACTCTATAAAGTCGTTAACTAAATTAGGTGACAGAGGAGAACCATTGGGAAATTGATCACAATATGACAGAATGAGGAGATATGGATAATATCTCACTGGATTTTAAAAGTCTGTATACTGTTTTGACACTGAAGAAATTCCCAGTGCGGTCAGACTGTTGCTGTCTGACCTCAGCCAGAGCTGCAGGCTCCTGCACTCCTCCACAGCCTCCAAATTTGTGGGTCAGTTATAGCAAAGAAGTTTTACTTTGCCAACAACGTTTGGTAGGGACTGCCTGGGCACTGTGTTAAGATGGCATTTTTCCACCTCTGGATTCAGTCAAAAGCATTTCATGGTCAGTTAGTGATGCTGCCATAGGTACTGCAATGAAAAGTGATGACGTTTATGCTACGTGTCTTCCATTCATGTATGAGGATAAGCAGATGTGCTGCCTAATAACTATTCTCATCATTATATCCATGTGTCAAGAGATACCCTACAGTCTATCTTGGCATTTTTGTGATTACATTTTGTACAATAATCTGAAATAAATACAAAATTCGTACATTTTGTATGTTCATTTTAAAATGTGTGACACTCAGCAGCACATCATAGCAAGGAGTGATTGGAATAACTGAAGAGAGCTTTTTCTTTCCCGATTTCTAATTCCTCTTCCTCCATGTATAAAATGTAATACCATGTATTATTCATCAACAGCAATGCAGTGCTGCTGAGCAAATGTCATTCAGTGAGATTACCATATATATATGGCTGCACATCAAAATGTTTTTATGTGGTTTGCGATTATCCAACATTATGGAAATGTGAATAACGAGTTAAGGCAAATAAGAAACCTTTAGTCAGGTGGTGGAAAGGGAGAATTTTTCTCCATAGCAAATGTGTTGAAAGAACTCAGGTGAGAAGAAAAGGCTTCTTTTAGCTGCCACGCCAGAGCTGACAGAGACCTTGGCAATCCAAGCTGGCAGACATATATCACAGCCAAGCACCACAGACACCACTGTCTCTTATCCTGACATGAGCAGACTCGCAGGGCTGCTTCATGGTATCGAGTCAGGGACGTGAAGATAGACTCCTGAGACCAGAGAGAGATTGATATTTTCCCTCTTTCAGTTAATGAGATTTTTCTTTGCCTTCATTTAATATTTCAGTGTCTAATGCCTTTGAGAGGGATGAAAGAAGCTAGTGTATTTAAAACCTCCTGTGTTTCAGGCAATAGGCTCAGTACTTTATACATATTAATTTATTTAACCATATATCTACTCTCTGATATACTTAAATCCACATTTTATATGTACTTAAATCCACAGTTTGCAGGTGAAGAAACTGCAGATCAGAAAGCTGAGGTAATTTGAGTTAGGTTACCCAAAATTTGAACCTGAGCTATCTCTCTTCAATTTGTTTTTTCTACTACATCACTCCACCTCATGATGAAAAATTACATTTTTCGTACATTGGGGAAAATACATTTTCCCCAATTATTTGTTGTTCTTTGTTTTATCTGCCTGAGTCTCCTCGATTATCTATTTCCCACTACCTCGTAGAAGCTGAGATAATTTTCTCACCATGTTTTGGAAATATGACCAACTTTGAAAAGAAATGTAAACTAAGTAATCATCTTTTTTTTTTTTTTTTTGCGGTATGCGGGCCTATCACTGTCGTGGCCTCTCCTGTTGTGGAGCACAGGCTCCGGACGCGCAGGCTCAGCGGCCATGGCTCACGGGCCTAGCCGCTCCGCGGCATGTGGGATCCTCCCGGACCGGGGCACGAACCCGTGTCCCCTGCATCAGCAGGCGGAATCTCAACCATTGCGCCACCAGGGAAGTCCCCAGTAATTTTCTATAATTTGGCTGTATTTCACATTCAGTATTTTCCAAGTAGTTTCCTCTTTTTGCTTTTAAGGTAAGTAGAGGTAATGATATTTAGAGATAAGTTGATCTGTCTGCTCACCTAAAACTTTATTCTTTATGTTCTAGAAGGGCAGCAGAGCATCAGGGCAGGGGTCATTCTTGTGATAATCTGAGGAATACCATCGCTAGAGATTCAACATACCCTTGCAGAAGTTAACATCAACAACAGCTTTTAATATACTTGGCATCTCCTTCTACTCAAACATCGTCTTCCTCTGCTTGTTGCTTTCCATTTGCAAGGGCTGACCTACACGTTCTCTTAGTTCTACCACAGTCTTTATCCTTTAAAATCCTTCTCCTCTCTTCACTCCCCTGCTTCTGCTAAGTGAATCATTATGTCACATAGACGTCATCATATCTGTAGGCTCCAGTATGGCACCAGATACGTATCTAAGTTCATTTGCAATGAAGATTGCAAATACACTGTTTTAATAAAAATAGCCTTTATCTATTGAGTACTTACTATGTGCTAGGCATTATTTTAAATGCCCTTCATGGATGTAATCAGTTAATCTTCAAAACAACATTGAATGTTGGTTTTAAGATTACCTGCATTTCAGGAAGTCAAGGTTATATAGCTAGCAAGGTTACATAGCTTGCTCAAGGTCTCACATTTTAGTAAGTAGCAGAGCTAGGGTTTGAATCCAGTTATTCTGGCTGCAAGCCCTGGATACTTAGCCATTACATCATCTAGCAGGCATTGCATAGCAGCTACTTTATCTGAATTATCTATTAGGCGATTAATACATCCAGTGATGTAAGAACAATTCCTAGTTGTATTTCTTCTGTATTGTACAGATAAAAACTGAACCTCAGGTTCTTTGTCTAAATTCAGTTATTGAGTAGTAGAATGAAGATTGAGACTAGACTCTGTTTTATTTTTGATCTTGTGTTCTCTCCTGATCATGCTAACACCCTAACAGTGTGTGTTATGCATTATATTTAAACCTCTCTTCTAGAGGATGAGCAATATGTTCTCACAGGAAAATGTTCATTACTATTACATGGCAGTAAATATTTTGAATCAACCTACAATTCCAGAGTGCAAAACAGCTTGTTTTAAAGAAATATCTTCTAACTTAAACACACACACACACACACCCCCCAAAACAAAAACAAAAACTAGATAGCATTTTGTAATTATTTATCTTTTAAAAAGAAAAGAAGGGCCTCTCTGTTGCGCAGTGGTTGAGAATCCACCTGCCAGTGCAGGGGACATGGGTTCGATCCCTGGTCCAGGAAGATCCCACGTGCCGCGGAACAACTAAGCCCGTGTGCCACAACTACTGAGCCTGTGCTCTAGAGCCCGTGAGCCACAACTACTGAGCCCACGTGCTGCAACTACTGAAGCCCGCGTGCTTAGAGCCCATGCTCCACAACGAGAGAAGCCACTTCAATGAGAAGCCCACGCACTGCAACGAAGAGTAGCCCCCTCTTGCCGCAACTAGAGAAAGCCTGTGCACAGAAATGAAGACCCAACACAGCCAAAAATAAATAAATAAAATAAATAAATTTAAAAAGAAAATGTAAAGGACTTTTTTTTTTTTTTTTTTTTGCCGTATGTGGGCCTCTTACTGTTGTGGCCTCTCCTGTTGCAGAGCACAGGCTCCGGACGCACAGGTTCAGCGGCCATGGCTCAGAGGCCCAGCCGCTTTGCAGCATGTGGGATCTTCCTGGACCGGGGCACGAACCCGTGTCCCCTGCATCGGCAGGCAGACTCTCAACCACTGCGCCACCAGGGAAGGCCCTAAAGGACTTTTAAGTTGCCAAAATATATAGTTAAATCTTCAAGTTTTAATATTCCTCACAGGAAAAGTAAGCAAAGCAAAATTTGCTGGGGACAACGTGGAGACCAGGAACTTTTCATTCTAAATTTCTAGACTATCTTCATATACTTGTTAAGTGAGTTTATTTGTATTTTTAGACTTTTTCTTTAATTAGAAACCTCATATTATAAAATATTCTTTATTGTATAATAATATCCCTATTAGACCATTTTTACATACAATGAGCTTTGCCCCCTCTCAGTTCCCCCAGATGACCTTGAATTATTCATATTAGCACATCATTATGTGGTATAAGGATACTTTCTGTATAGTAAGGTGGTGATGAAAATGGAATATGGTGTCAAAAGACTTACGTTTCTATCATATATAAAAATTCGACCTTAAGCAAGTTCTATGTTCTCAATCTCAGTTTCTTTGCCACTAAGATGTGGATAATAATGCCTATATTTCATGGCTGTTTTAGGATTAAATGAAGTGTTTAACAGGTATTAGTTTCTTCCTCTTTTTCCTACCTCAGTGTCTTAGTCAAGGTTATTTTGTGTCAAAGTATAGAAACTCATTTAAACTAGTTCAGGTATAAAATGAAAGTTGTTGAAAAGACATTCTGCAAACTCAGACAATCCAAGTAAAAGATAATCAACTAGGTCTCAAGACAGGTGGGAAGAGCAAACAGTAAGCTGTCAGGAACCTAAACAGTTATTTTAAAATTGTCTCTCTCTACTGACAAATGGCTTCTCAACCTGCTTCTTTCTGTCTGTCTACCTCATTTTTTTAATTCAAATGTAGTTGATTTACAATGTTATGTTAGTTTCAGGCGTGCAACAAAGTGATTCAATTATATTTTTCAGATTATTTTCCAGTATAGGTTATTAAAAGATACTGAATATTGTTCCCTGCATTATACAATAAATCCTTTTTGCTTATCTATTTTATATATAGTAGTGTGTATCTGTTAATACATATTCCTAATTTATTCCCCCCTCCCTTTCCCCTTTGGTAACCATAATTTTATTTTCTATGTGTGTGAGTCTATTTCTGTTTTGTAAATAGATTCATTTGTATTATATTTTACAGTCCACATATAAGTGATATATAATATTTGTCTCTCTGAGTTATTTCACTTAGTATAATATTCTCTGGGTCCATCCATGTTGCTGCAAATGACAATATTTCACTCTTTTTTATGGCAGAGTAATATTCCATCGTGTATATGTAACCACATCTTCTTTATCCAGTCATCTGTCAACAGGCACTTAGGTTGTTCTATTTCTTGGCTATTGTAAATAGTGATGCTATGAACATTGGAGTACATGTATCATTTTGAATTAGAGTTTTCATCTTTTCCAGATTTATGCCCAGGAGTGGGATTGCTGGATCATATGGTAACTCTATTTTTAGATTTTTAAGGAAACTCCATACTGTTTTCCATAGTGGTTGCACCAATTTACATTCCCACCAGCAATGTAGGAGGATTCCTTTTTCTCCACAACTTCTCCAGCATATATTATTTGTACTTTTTGATGACAGCCATTTTGACCAGTGTGAGGTAATACCTTATCGTAGTTTTAATATGTATTTCTCTAACAATTAGCAGTGTTAAGTATCTTTTCTTGTGCCTGTTGGCCATCTGTATATTTTCTATGGAGAAATGTCTATTTAGTTCTTGTTTTTTTTTAAATGTTTTGGCTGCATCGGGTCTTAGTTGTGGCATGCTGGATCTTTCATTGCGGCACATGGGCTTCTCTCTAGTTGTGGCATGCAGGCTCTCTAGTTGTGACCCATGGGCTCCAGAGCACGTGGGCTCTGTAGTTGTGGCACACGGGCTCTCTAGTTGTGGCATGTGGGCTCAGTAGTTGCGGTGCACAGGCTTAGTTGCCCCATGGTATGTGGGATCTGAGTTCCCTGACCAGGGATTGAACTGGCATCCTCTGCATTGCAAGATGGATTCTTAACCACTGGACCACCAGGGAAGTCCTCTTCTGCCCATTTTTGATTGGGTTTTTTGTTTTTCGATATTGAGTTGTATGAGCTGTTTGTATATTTTGAAAATTAATCCATTGTCAGTCACATCATTGGCAAATATTTTCTCCAGTCTTTAGGTTATCTTTCAGTTTTGTTGACAGTCTCCTTTACTGTGCTAAATCTTTTAAATTTGAGTAGGTACCATTTGTTTATTTTTGCTTTTATTTCTTTTGCCTTTTGGAGACTGATCTAAGAAAATATTGCTACAATTTATGTCAGAGATCATTTTGCCTATGTTCTTTCTAGGAGTTTTATGGTATCAGGTCTTATATTTAAGTCTTTGAACCATTTTGAGTTTATTTTTGTGTATGGTGTGAGGAAATGTTGTAACTTCATCCATTTGTATGTGGCTCTCCAGCTTTCCCAGCACCACTTCCTGAAGAGACTGTCTTTTCTCCATTCTGTGTTCTTGCATCCTTTATCAAAGATTAATTGACCATAGATATGTGGATTTCTTTCTGGGATCTCTATTCTGTTCCATTGATCCATGTCTGTTTTTGTACTAATACCACACTGTTTTGATGACTCTAGCTTTGTAGTATTGTCTGAATCTGGGAGGATTATGCTTCCTGCTTTGTTCTTTTTCTTCAGAATTACTTTGGCAATTCTGGGTCTTTTATGGTTCCATATGAATTTTAGGATTATTTGTTCTGGTTCTGTGAAAAATGTCATTAGTAATTTGACAGGGATCCCATTAAATCTGTAGATTGCTTTGGGTAGTATGGCCATTTTAACAATAGTAATTCTTTTAATTGAAGAGTATGACATATCTTTCTATTTCTTTGAATCTTCTTCAGTTTCCTCTATAAATGTTTTATACTTCTCAATGTGTAGGTCTTTCACCTCCTTGGTTATTTTTTTAATGTGATTTTAAATGGGACTTTTTTTTTATTTTTACTTTCTGATATTTCATTGTTGGTATAAAGAAATGCAACAGATTTCTGTATGTTAATCTTGTATCCTACTGCCTTGCTGAGTTCATTTATTAGTTTGGATAGTTTTTATGTGGAGTCTTAAGGATTTTCTATATAGTGTATCATATCATCTGCATATAATGACAATGTTACATGTTCCCTTCCACTTTGGATACTTTTATTTTTTTCTTCTTGTCTCATTGCTGTCACTAGGACTTCCAATACTATGTCGAATAGAAGTGGTGAGAGTGGGCATACTTGTCTTGTTCCAGAACTTGGCAGGAAGGCTTTTAACCTTTTTACCATTGAGTATTATGTTGGCTGTGGGTCTGTCATAAATGGCTTTTATTATGTTGAGATATGTTCCCTCTTTACCCACTTTGGTGAGAGTTTTTACTTGAATGGATGTTGAATTTTATCAAATGCTTTTTCTGCATCTGTTGAGATGATCATGTGGGTTTTGGTCTTTTCTTTCATTAATGTGATGCATCCCATTGATTTTGCATATGTTCAACCATCCTTGAGACCTAGGAATAAATCCAACTTGATCATGGTGTGTGATCCTTTTTGTGTATTGTTGGATTCGGTTGGTTAAATTTTTGTTGAGAATTTTTCATTTATATTCACTAAAGATATTGGCCTGTAATTTTCTTTTTTGTAGTACCTTTGTCTGGTTTTGGTATCAAGGTGATGGTGGCTTCTTGTAAAGATTCTGGGAGTGTGCCTGCCTCTTCAATCTTATGGAACAGTTTGGGAAAGATAGGTATAAGTTCTTCGTATGTTTGGTAGAATTCCCCAGTGAAGACTTCCAGTCCTGGACTTTTATTTGCAGGGTGTTTTTTGTTTGTTTGTTTTGTTTCTTAAATTACAAATTCTATTTCAATTCTAGTGATTGGTGTGTTCAAATTATCTGCTGCTTCTTGACTCAATTTTAGCAGGTTATATGTTTCTGGAAACTTGTCCATTTCCTCTACGTTGCCCAGTTTGTTAGCATGTAAACTGTTCATTGTATTTCTGATTTTTTTGTATTTCCGCAGTATCAGTTGTTATTTCTCCTCTTTCATTTCTTATTTTGTTTATTGGATCCTCTCTCTTTTGTTGGTGAACTTGCTTAGAGGTTTGTCAATTTTGTTTATCCTTTCAAAAAACTACCTCTTGGTTTTATTGATCTTTTATGTTGTTATTTTGATCTGTATTTTACTTATTTCCTCTCTGATCTTTATTATTTCCTTCCTTCTGCTGACTTTAGGTTTTGTTTGTTCTTTTTCTAATTCTTTTAGGTGGTAGGTTAGGTTGTTTATTTGAGATTTTTCTTATTACTTGAGGAAAGCCTATATCGCTGTGAACTTCCCGCTTAGAACTGCTTTGCTGCATCCCATAGATAATTTTTAAGGTTGTGCTTTTTTTTTAAAACATCTTTATTGGAGTATAATTGCTTTACAATGGTGTGTTAGTTTCTGCTTTACAACAAAATGAATCAGTAATATATATACATATGTTCCCATATCTCTTCCCACTTGCGTCTCCCACCCTCCCTATCCCACCCCTCCAGGCGGTCACAAAGCACAGAGCTGATCTCCCTGTGCTATGCGGCTGCTTCCCACTAGCTATCTACCTTACGTCTGGTAATGTATATATGTCCATGCCTCTCTCTCGCTTTGGCATAGCTTACCCTTCCCCCTCCCCATATCCTCAAGTCCATTCTCTAGTAGGTCTGTGTCTTTATTACTGTTTTACCCCTAGGTTCTTCATGACATGTTTTTTTCTTAAATTCCATATATATGTGTTAGCATATGGTATTTGTCTCTCTCTTTCTGACTTACTTCACTCTGTATGACAGACTGTGGTTCTATCCACCTCATTACAAATAGCTCAATTTCGTCTCTTTTTATGGCTGAGTAATATTCCATTGTATATATGTGCCACATCTTCTCTATCCATTCATCTGATGATGGACACTTAGGTTGTTTCCATCTCCGGGCTATCGTAAATAGAGCTGCAATGAACATTTTGGTACATGACTCTTTTTGAATTATGGTTTTCTCAGGGTACATGCCCAGTAGTGGGATTGCTGGGTCATATGGTAGTTCTATTTGTAGTTTTTTGAGGAACCTCCATACTGTTCTCCACAGTGGCTGTATCAATTTACATTCCCACCAACAGTGCAAGAGGGATCCCTTTTCTCCACACCCTCTCCAGCATTTATTGTTTCTAGATTTTTTGATGATGGCCATTCTGACCGGTGTGAGATGATATTTCATTGTAGTTTTGCTTTGCATTTCTCTAATGATTAGTGATGTTGAGCATTCTTTCATGTGTTTGTTGGCAGTCTGTATATCTTCTTTGGAGAAATGTCTATTTAGGTCTTCTGCCCATTTTTGGATTGGGTTGTTTGTTTGTTTTTGTTACTAAGCTGCATGAGCTGCTTATAAATTTTGGAGATTAATCCTTTGTCAGTTGCTTCATTTGCAAATATTTTCTCCCATTCTGAGGGTTGTCTTTTGCTCTTGTTTATGGTTTCTTTGCTGCGCAAAACCTTACAAGTTTCGTTAGGTCCCATTTGTTTATTTTTGTTTTTATTTCCATTTCTCTAGGAGGTGGGTCAAAAAGGATCTTGCTGTGATTTATGTTATAGAGTGTCCTGCCTATGTTTTCCTCTAAGAGTTTGATAGTTTCTGGCCTTACATTTAGGTCTTTAATCCATTTTGAGCTTATTTTTGTGTATGGTGTTAGGGAGAGGTCTAATCTCATACTTTTACATGTACCTGTCCAGTTTTCCCAGCATCACTTATTGAAGAGGCTGTCCTTTCTCCACTGTACATTCCTGCCTCCTTTATCAATGATAAGGTGACCATATGTGCGTGGGTTTATCTCTGGGCTTTCTATCCTGTTCCATTGATCTATCTTTCTGGTTTTGTGCCAGTACCATACTGTCTTGCTTACTGTAGCTTTGTAGTATAGTCTGAAGTCAGGAGCCTGATTCCTCCAGCTCTGATTTTCATTCTCAAGATTGCTTTGGCTATTCGGGGTCTTTTGTGTTTCCATACAAATGGTGAAATTTTTTGTTCCAGTTTTGTGAAAAATGCCAATGGTAGTTTGATAGGGATTGCATTGAATCTGTAGATTGCTTTGGGTAGTAGAGTCATTTTCACAGAGTTGATTCTACCAATCCAAGAACATGGTATATCTCTCCATCTATTTGTATCATCTTTAATTTCTTTCATCAGTGTCTTATAATTTTCTGCATACAGTTCTTTTGTGTCCTTAGGTAGGTTTATTCCTAGATATTTTATTCTTTTTGTTGCAATGGTAAATGGGAGTGTTTTCTTGATTTCACTTTCAGATTTTTCATCATTAGTGTATAGGAATGCCAGAGATTTCTGTGCATTAATTTTGTATCCTGCTACTTTACCAAGTTCATTGATTAGCTCTAGTAGTTTTCTGGTAGCATTTTTAGGGTTCTCTATGTATAGTATCATGTTATCTGCAAATAATGACAGCTTTACTTCTTCTTTTCCAATTTGGATTCCTTTTATTTCCTTTTCTTCTCTGATTGCTGTGGCTAACACTTCCAAAACTATGTTGAATAAGAGTGGTGAGAGTGGGCAAGCTTGTCTTGTTCCTGATCTTAGTGGAAATGCTTTCAGTTTTTCACCATTGAGGATGATGTTGGCTGTGGGCTTGTCGTATATGGCCTTTATTATGTTGAGGAAAGTTCCCTCTATGCCTACTTTCTGCACGGTTTCTATCATAAATGGGTGTTGAATTTTGTCGAAAGCTTTCTCTGCATCTATAGAGATGATAATATGGTTTTTCTCCTTCAATTTGTTAATATGGTGTATCACGTTGATTGATTTGCGTATATTGAAGAATCCTTGCATTCCTGGAATAAACCCCACTTGATCATGGTGTATGATCCATTTAATGCGCTGTTGGATTTGGTTTGCTAGTATTTTGTTGAGGATTTTTGCATCTATGTTCATCAGTGATATTGGCCTGTAGTTTTCTTTCTTTGTGACATCCTTGTCTGGTTTTGGTATCAAGCTGATGGTGGCCTCGTCGAAGGAATATGGGAGTGTTTCTTCCTCTGCTATATTTTGGAAGAGTTTGAGAAGGATAGATGTTAGCTCTTCTCTAAATGTTTGATAGAATTCGCCTGTGAAGCCATCTGGTCCTTGGCTTTTGTTTGTTGGAAGATTTTTAGTCACAGTTTCAATTTCAGTGCTTGTGATTGGTCTGTTCATATTTTCTATTTCTTCCTGATTCAGTCTTGGCAGGTTGTGCCTTTCTAAGAATTTGTCCATTTCTCCCAGGTTGTCCATTTTATTGGCATAAAGTCTCTTGTAGTAATCTCTCATGATCTTTTGTATTTCTGCAGTGTCAGTTGTTACTTCTCCTTTTTCATTTCTAATTCTATTGATTTGAGTCTTCTCCCTTTTTTTCTTGATGAGTCTGGCTAATGGTTTATCAATTTTGTTTATCTTCTCAAAGAACCAGCTTTTAGTTTTATTGATGTTTGCTGTAGTTTCCTTCATTTCTTTTTCATTTATTTCTGATCTGATTTTTATGATTTCTTTCCTTCTGCTAACTTTGGGATTTTTTTGTTCTTCTTTCTCTGACTGCTTTAGGTACAAGGTTAGGTTGTTTATTCGAGATGTTTCCTGTTTCTTAAGGTAGGATTGTGTTGCTATAAACTTCCCTCTTAGAACTGCTTTTGCTGCATCCCATAGATTTTGCATCGTCGTGTCTCCATTGTCATTTGTTTCTAGGTATTTTTTTAATTTCCTCTTCGATTTCTTCAGTGATCACTTCGTTATTAAGTAGTGTATTGTTTAGCCTCCATGTGTTTGTATTTTTTACAGATCTTTTCCTGTAATTGATGTCTAGTCTCATAGCGTTGTGGTCGGAAAAGATACTTGATACAATTTCAATTTTCTTAAATTTGCCCAGGCTTGATTTGTGACCCAAGATATGATCTATCCTTGAGAATTTTCCATGAGCACTAGAGAAAAATGAGTATTCTGTTGTTTTTGGATGGAATGTCCTGTAAATATCAATTAAGTCCATCTTGTTTAATGTATCATTTAAAGCTTGTGTTTCCTTATTTATTTTCATTTTGAATGATCTGTCCATGGGTGAAAGTGGGGTGTTAAAGTCCCCAACTATGAATGTGTTACTGTTGATTTCCCCTTTTATGGCTGTTAGTATTTGCCTTATGCATTGAAGTGCTCCTATGTTGGGTGCATAAATACTTACAATTGTTATATCTTCTTCTTGGATCGATCCCTTGATCATAATGTAGTGTCCTTCTTTGTCTCTTCTAATAGTCTTTATTTTAAAGTCTATTTTGTCTGATATGAGAATTGCTACTCCAGCTTTGTTTTGGTTTCCATTTGCATGAAATATCTTTTTCCATCCCCTTACTTTCAGTCTGTATGTGTCTCTAGGTCTGAAGTGGGTCTCTTGTAGACAGCATATATATGGGTCTTGTTTTTGTATCCATTCAGCCAATCTGTGTCTTTTGGTGGGAGAATTTAGTACATTTACATTTAAGGTAATTATCAATATGTATGTTCCTATTCCCATTTTCTAAATTGTTTTGGATTCCTTATTGTAGGTCTTTCCTTCTCTTGTGTTTCTTGCCTAGAGAAGTTCCTTTAGCAGTTGTAGAGCTGGTTTGGTGGTGCTGAACTCTCTCAGCTTTTGCTTGTCTGTAAAGGTTTTAATTTCTCCATCAAATCTGAATGAGATCCTTGCTGGGTAGAGTCATCTTGGTTGCAGGTTTTTCTCCTTCATCACTTTAAATATGTCCTGCCACTCCCTTCTGGCTTGCAGAGTTTCTGCTAAGAGATCAGCTGTTAACCTTATGGGGATTCCCTTGTGTGTTATTTGTTGTTTTTCCCTTGCTGCTTTTAATATGTTTTCTTTGTATTTAATTTTTGACAGTTTGATTAATATGTGTCTTGGCGTATTTCTCCTTGGATTTATCCTGTATGGGACTGTCTGTGCTTCCTGGACTTGATTAACTATTTCTTTTCCCATATTAGGGAAGTTTTCAACTATAATCTCTTCAAATATTTTCTCAGTCCCTTTCTTTTCCTCTTCTTCTTCTGGAACCCCTATAATTCGAATGTTGGTGCGTTTAATGTTGTCCCAGAGGTCTCTGAGACTGTCCTCAGTTCTTTTCATTCTTTTTTCTTTATTCTGCTCTGCAGTAGTTATTTCCAGTATTTTACCTTCCAGGTCACTTATCTGTTCTTCTGCCTCAGTTATTCTGCTATTGATCCCATCTAGAGTATTTTTCATTTCATTTATTGTGTTGTTCATCATTGTTTGTTTCATCTTTAGTTCTTCTAGGTCTTTGTTAAATGTCTCCTGCATTTTGTCCATTCTATTTCCAAGATTTTGGATCATCTTTACTATCATTATTCTGAATTCTTTGACTGCCTATTTCCTCTTCATTTGTTAGGTCTGGTGGGTTTTTATCTTGCTCCTTCATCTGCTGTGTGTTTTTCTGTCTTCTCATTTTGCTTATCTTACTGTGTTTGGGCTCTCCTTTTTGCAGGCTGCAGGTTCGTAGTTCTCTTTGTTTTTGGTGTCTGTCCACAGTGGCTAAGGTTGGTTCAGTGGGTTGTGTAGGCTTCCTGGTGGAGGGGACTAGTGCCTGTGTTCTGGTGGATGAGGCTGGATCTTGTCTTTCTGGTGGGCAGGTCCACGTCTGGTGGTATGTTTTGGGGTGTCTGTGGACTTATGATTTTGGGCAGCCTCTCTGTTAATTATCGGGCCCTGTTCCTGTCTTGCTAGTTGTTTGGCATAGGATGTCCAGCACTGTAGCTTGCTGGTCATTGAGTGAAGTTGGGTGCTGGTGTTGAGATGGAGATCTCTGGGAGTTTTTCGCCATTTGATATTATGTGGAGCTGAGAGGTCTCTTGTGGACCAGTGTCCTGAAGTTGGCTCTCCCACCTCAGAGGCACAGCACTAACTCCTGGCTGCAGCACCAAGAGCCTTTCATCCACATGGCTCCTTAATTTGGGATGATTCGTTGTCTATTCATGTATTCCACAGATGCAGGGTACATCAAGTTGATTGTGGAGTTTTAATCCGCTGCTTCTGAGGCTGCTGGGAGAGATTTCCCTTTCTCTTCTTTGTTCTCACAGCTCCCAAGGGCTCAGCTTTGGATTTGGCCCCGCCTTTGCATGTAGATCGCCGGAGGGCATCTGGTCTTCACTCAGACAGGACGGGGTTAAAGGAGCCGCTGATTCAGGGGCTCTGGCTTACTCAGGCCGGGGGTAGGGAGTGGCACGGAGTGCGGGGCGAACCTGTGGCGGCAGAGGCTGGCGTGACATTGCACCAGCCTGAGGCATGCCATGCATTCTCCCGGGGTGTTGTCCCTGGATCACGGGACCCTGGCAGTGGCGGGCTGCACAGGCTCCCCGGAAGGGCGGTGTGGAGAGTGACCTGTGCTCGCACACAGGCTTCTTGGTGGCGGCAGCAGCAGCCTTAGCGTCTCATGCCTGTCTCTGGGGTCCGCGCTTTTAACCGCGGTTCGCGCCCGTCTCTGGAGCTCCTTTAAACAGCGCTGTTAATCCCCTCTCCTCGCGCACCAGGAAACAAAAGTCTCTTGCCTCTTCGGCAGCTCCAGACTTTTCCCCAGACTCCCTCCCAGCCAGCCGTGGCACACTAACCCCCTGCAGGCTGTGTTTACGCCGCCAACCCCAGTCCTCTCCCTGCACTGCGACCGAAGCCCGAGCCTCAGCTCCCAGCCCCGCCCACCCCAGCGAGGGAGCAGACAAGCCTCTCGGGCTGGTGAGTGCTGGTCAGCACCAATCCTCTGTGCGGGAATCTCTTCGCTTTGCTCTCCGCACCCCTGTTGCTGTGCTCTCTTCTGCGGCTCCGGAGCTTCCCCCTCCGCCACCCGCGGCAAGGGGCTTTCTAGTGTGTGGAAACCTTTCCTCCTTCACAGCTCCCTCCCACTGGTGCAGGTTCCGTCCCTATCCTTTTGTCTCTGTTTATTCTTTTTTCTTTTTCCCTACCCAGGTACGTGGGGGATTTCTTGCCTTTTGGGAGGTCTGAGGTCTTCTGCCAGTGTTCAGTAGGTGTTCTGTAGGAGTTGTTCCACATGTAGATCTAACGTTGTGCTTTTCATTGTCATTAGTCTTGAGGTAGTTTCTGTGTTTCTCTTTGATTTCATCACTTACCCATTGTTTTTTCAGTAGCATGTTGTTTAGTCTCTGTGTAGTCGTTTTTTACCCCATTTTTCTTTCTGTGATTGATTTCTAGTTTCATAATAGGGTGGTCAGAAAGGATGCTTGAAATAAGTCTGTCCTTTTAAATTTGCTGAAGCTTGTTTTGTGTCCTAGTATGCGGCCTATCCTAAAGAATGTTCCATGCATGCTTGAAAAGACTGTGTATTCTTGGGGGTTTTTGGATGTTTTGTCCTGCAGGTATCAATTAAGTTCAAGTATTCCATTGTGCCATTTAGGATCTGTTGACTTATTAATTTTCTGTCTGGAAGATCTGTCCACTGACGTTACTGGTGTTAAAGTCTCCTACTATTAATATATTACTGTTAATTATTTCTTTTATGTATGTTTGTATGTTTGTATATATTTAGGTGCTCCTATATTGGGTGCATATATGTTAATGAGTATAATGTCCTCTTCTTGTATTGATCCCTTTATTATATGGTTTCCTTCTTTATCTTTCTTTATGAACTTTGTTTTAACACCTGTTTTGTCTGATATGAGTATTGCTACCACTGCTCTCTTGTCATTTCCATTTGCCTGAAATATCTTTTTCCCTTCCCTCACTTTCAATCTGTGTGTGTCTTTTGCACTACAGCGAGTCTCTTGTAGGCAGCATATTATAGGTTCTTGCTTTTTTATCCAACCTGTCACTCTGTTTCTTTTGATCAGAACATTTAGTCCATTAACTTTTAAAGTAATTATTAATAAGTATGTATTTATTGCCATTTTAAGCCTTGTTTTCCAGTTGATTTTCTAGTTCTTCTTTGTTCCTTCTTCTTTTTGTTTTTCCTTTTGTAGTTTGATAGTTTTCTTTTGTATTATGCTTGAGTTCCTTTATTTTTGGTTTTTGTGAATCTGTTGTGTTTTTGATTTGTGGTTACCCTGGTTTTCAAGTATGTTTACCCATAACTATACCTATTTACTTTAGACGAATAGTTGTATAAGTTCCAACACACTCTAAACGATCTACATTTTTTACTTTGCTCCCCCACATTTTGTGGTTTTGATGTCCTATTTTGCATCTTTATGTTTATCCTTTTGTTGTTAATTGTAGTTACAATTGCTTGTACAAAAAATTTGTTTTTAATCTATATACTAGCTTATTTAAGCGATCTTCAATACTTTTATATATTTGCCTCTCCTATTATGTTTTCTCCTTTCCTATAGATTCTTCTTTCTATTTAAAGAAGATCTTTCAATATTTCTTTTAGTTTAGCTTTAGTATCATTGTATTCTTTTAGTTTTTGCTTGTCTGAGAAATTATTATTTTCTCCTATTCTAAATTATAATCTTGCTGGATAGAGTATTCTAGGTTGTAGGTTTTTCCCTTTCAGGATTTTAAATATATCATGCCACTCCCTCTGGCCTGCAAAGTTTCTGTAGAAAAATCAGCTGATAGCCTTATGGCTATAATCCCTTATGGGGGTTCCCTTGTAACTGACTTTGTTTTATCTTCTCACCTTTAGAATCCTCTCTTTATCTTTACCTTTTGTCATTGTAATTGTTATATGTCTTGGTGTGAGTCTGTTTGGGTTCATCTTGTTTGAGACCCTCTGTGCTTCCTGTACCTGGATATATGTTTCCTTCTTTAGGTTTGGGAAGTTTTCAGCCATAATTTCCTCGAATACATTTTCGATTCCCTTTTTTCTTTCTTCTCCTTCTGGAACTTCTCTTATGCATAGGCTAATTTTATATTATCCTGTACATCTCATATGTTGCTTTCATCTTTTTCTTTTGTCTTTCTGTCTGCTGTTTCGACTGAGTGACTTCCATTATTCTATCTTCCAGATTACTTATTTGTTCTGCATTGTTTTGTCTGCTATTCACTGCTTTTAGCTCAGTTTTTATCTCAGCAATTGAGTTATCTAATTTTGATTGGTTCCTCTTTATAGTTTCTAGATCTTTGTTAAAATGGTATATCCATAAACTTTCATAATGCTTTTAACATTTTTATTACCTCTTTTTTGAACTTGGCATCTAGTAGACTGAAGAGGTCTATTTCATTGTTTGTTCTTTCAGGGGATTTCCCTTTTTCTTTTAATTGGGAGTAGTTCCTCTACTTTTTCATTTTAAATTTCTCTGTCTCTTTGAATTTAGGAGAATCAGTTATCTACTGTGGTCTTGAAGGGCTGTTTTTATGTGGGAACATCACTGTGAGAGCCCAGTATTTTTGGTGAGAGGGCTGATTTTGGTATGGATGCCTGCCACGTCTTTCCTCAGAGTGTACTGGCCATTATCCCCTTGATGAGGAGGTGTGGTTTATGTTGTGGTGACCAGAGCCTGCACTGGATGTTGGGTGGGGTCTCCTCTTTGTTCTGTGGCTGTCACAGCTCTGTCAGGGGCAGGGTCTGCTCCTCAGTTCTTGAAGTAAACTCTGAGGTTCCAATTCAGTAAGGCTCTGTTGCCCTTAAGTGTGTTCTCTATCCCCAAGGAAGTGAGTGCTGAAGCAAGCGAGGCCCATGTGGTCACAGTGAACCTATGTGCCATCCATGCAGGCATCCTCCATTTTGTTCGGAAGTAGCCCAAGTTTGCATCCCATTCTTTGTTGTGTTCCTCCCAGACCTAGTGTTAGCTTGGCACTGTGGGTAGTGATGTTATGGATTCAGGAATCGAGGAGGTTGTGCCGCCACCTAAAACTTGGGCTGCCTCTATGGTAGGACTCTCCCAGCGCCTGTCCACCCCATGTCTGGCTTTAGGCTCTGGTGTGAAGTATGTGGGACTGGAGCACTCCCACTGGGAGATAAACCCACTGTGTACTCCTCCCTAGAGGCAGTCTGCTGGGAATGTGCCATTGTGTGATGCCACCTGCACACACCGATGGGTCCACTGCTGCTGGACCTGCCCCCACTCTGAGAGCATTGATAACAGGCTTCAGTGATGTCAGCCCTGTCCTCTGCCATGTGCTTGCTCACAAAGTCGCCCACTAGCAGAGCCACACACTGTCATGTGCAGCTGTCAATGTGTCTCCTACTGTGGACCCACACCCTATCCTGCCTGCGCTGATACTGGGGATCCTATCGAAGACCTACCTATGCCTTTCCCTGCATATGCTAACAATGGTGGCCTGGACCACACTCTAAGCCCTTTGTGCTATCCCTGTACAGCTAGACTGAGTCCTTTCTCAGGATCTGTCCGCTGAAGTCCAAGTTTCAGCATCTAGCCTCTACATGTACCAGCAGCCCCTCCCAGCATGTTTTGGGCTGTGAAATGCAGCAGCCTGGCAGCCATCAGCACTGTTATCTCTCCTCTCTGATTGCCACCAAACCATCACATTCACACAAGGGAGACCAGGCCTCTTCAGCTACCTATCTGCACCACAGGTCTCCCAACTGGCAAAGGGAGTTCCCAGGGCACAGGCGGGAACATTTCCTCTTTCTCAGCTTCCTCCCAGGGGCACTAGTCCTGTCCCAATGACTTTTTTTAATTGTTGTTGTTCTTACCCAGTTACATGGAGATCTTTCTTACAGCTTTGGTTGTATAAGAAACCTTCTAACAGTTTTCAGTTGGTTTTCGGTGAGAATTGTTCCACATGTAGATATATTTTTGATGTGTTTGTCAGGGGAGATGAGCTCCGTGTCCTTCTACTCCACCATCTTGATCTCTTCTACCTCATTTTGCTTTTATCGGTCGATCTGATTTGTAAGCTTTTCTGTGTATGTGGCTAGCCCAAATTTTATAATTAATATAGTCTCAAAATCCATACCTTTAATCTGACTCCAAATTCTAGGGTAGAGAATCTGATTGGCTCCAGTTGTGTCAGTAGCCTGGCACTGATCCAGTTGTCCATTTTGGGGACATAGTTTCACATGAAGTATTAGAGGTACCAGGAGTCTACCCATGTGCTTATCAGTGCAAAATGATGAGCTTAAAGCAGGAACTGTGTTTGATATTATATTTTATAAGTGTGTTCATCATCTTTTATTTTTATATTATCTACTTCACCTAGTGTAGAACTATGTACATAATGAACGATTTTTTTTCTAATCCTGCCAGTCAGAATCAGAAGTCAATGAATATTTATTGAGTACCTACCAGGAAATTCACACATTGCCATTTATTCCACAGAAAATACTCATGGAGCAAATATTAGTATCCTGATAATGTTGGTTATTTAAATACTGAGTCACAGAAATACTAAGTGACTTGCCCACAATCACACTACAAGTAGATACTAGAGGAGCCTCCTCGGTCTTACCCCAAAACCACATGCAGTCACCTTCTACTGTCAACCATTGCCCACACTGCCACCAACCCATTGAAGGACGTTGAGAAAAATGTGGGGTAGATTTAAGAAACCCTATAATTCTCTTCAGCTCTACATTAGTGTAGTAGCTAAGTGTGTGGAACTCATATTGTGATTTTGGATTGGTGATCTCTGTGTTTCAGTTTCCTCATCTGTGAAAGGGAGATGAGGAAATGAGTTGAGGAAATTGAAATGTACTTTCTGCATTGTTTTTCTTTTTTTATTAAAGTATAGTTGATGTACAATATCACTATATTGTACATATCACTATATTGTACATCAACTATACTTTAATAAAAAAAGAAAAACACATTTACAAAGTACATTTACAATTTTTAAAGGTTATATTTACAATTATAGTGATTATGAAACATTGGCTATATTTCCTGTGTTATACAGTATAGCTTTGTAGCTTATTTTATGCATAATAGTTTGTACCTCCCACTCCCCCACCCCTATATTGCCCCCTCACTGGTAACCACTAGTTTGTTCTCTATATCTGTGAGTCTGCTTCTTTTTTGTTATATTCACTAGTTTGTTGTATTTTTTAGATTCCACATGTAAGTGATATCATACAGTATTTGTCTTTGTCTGACTTATTTCACTTAGCACAATACCCTCCAAGTCCATCCATGTTGTTGCAAATGGCAAAATTTCATTCTTTCTTATGGCTGAGTAGTATACCATTGTACATATATACCACATCTTCTTTGTCCATTCATCTGTTGATAGACACGTAGGTGGCTTCCATGTCTTGGCAATTGTAAATAATGCTTCTATGAATATTGGGGTGCCTGTATCTTTTTTAATTAGTGGGGTTTTTTCAGGTGTATATCCAGGAGTGAAATTGCTGGGTCATATGATATTTCTATTTTTAGTTTTTTGAGAAACTGCCATACTGTTTTCCACAGTGGCTGCACCGATTTACCTTCCCACCCACAGTGTATGAGAGTTCCTTTTTCTCCACATCCTTGCCAACATTTGTTATTTGTGTTCATTTTGATGACAGACATTCTGACAGGTGTGAGGTGATATTTCATTGTGGTCTTGATTTCCATTTTCCTGATGATATCGATGTTGAGCATCTTTTCATGTGCATGTTGGCCAGCTGCATGTCATCTTTGAAAAAATGTCTATTCAAGTGTCTGCCCATTGTCAATTGGGTTGTTTGTTTTTTTGATGTTGAGTTGTGTGAGCTGTTTATATACTTTGGATATTAACCCCTTATCATTTATGTCATTTGCAAGTATTTTCTCCTATTCAGTAGGTTGCCTTTTCATTTAGTCAGTGGTTTCCTTTGCTGTGCAAAAGATTTTAAGTTTAATTACGTCCCATTTGTTTATTTTAGCTTTTATTTCCTTTGCTTTAGGAGACAGATCCAATGAAAGATTGCTACAATTTATGTCAGAGTGTTCTGCCTATGGTTTCCTCTAGGAGTTTTATGGTTTCCAGTCTTACTTTTAGGTCTTTAATCCATTTTGAGTTTATTTTTGTATACGGTGTTGGAAACTGTTTTCCTTTCATTCTTTTACATGTAGCTGTCCAGTTTTCCCATCATCACTTACTGAAGAGACTGTCTTTTCTCCATTGTATATTCTTGCCTCTTTCACTATAGATTGATTGACCATAAGTGTGTGGGTTTTATTTCTGGGCTCCCTATTCTGCTCAGTTTATCTATGTGTCTGCTTTGGGCCCAGTACCGTACTGTTTTTATTACTGTAGCTCTTTAGTATAGTCTGAAGTCAGGGAGTCTGATTCCTTCATCTCTGTTCTTCTTTCTTAAGAGTGTTTTGGCTATTCGTGGTCATTTGCATTTCCATACAAATTTTCAAATTATTTGTTCCAGTTCTGTGAAAAATGCTATTGGTATTTTGATAGGGATTGCATTGAATTTTTAGTTTGCCTTGGGTAGTATGGTCATTTTAACAATATTAATTCCTCTGATCCAAGAATATGGTATATCTTTCTACCTGTGTAATCTTCAGTTTCTTTCATCAGTGTCTTATTATTTTCTGAGTACAGGTATTTTTCCTCCTTAGTTAGGTTTATTCCTAGGTCTTTCACTCTTTTTGATGTGATGGTAAATGGGATTGTTTCCTTAATTTCTCTTCATGATACTTCATATTTAGTGTTGAGAAATGCAAAAGATTTCTGTATATTAATTTTATATCCTACAACTATGCCAAATTCATTGAGCTCCAGTAGTTTTCTGGTGGCGTCCTTAGGATTTTCTATGTATAGCATCATGTCATCTGCAGACAGTGACAGTTTTACTTCTTCCTTCCCAGTTTGGGTTCCTTTTAATTCTTTTTCTTTTCTGAAGGCTTTGGCTAGGGCTTCAAATACTGTCAAACAAAAGTGGTGAGAGTGGGCATCCTTGTATTTTTCCTGATCTTAGAGGAAATGCTTTCAGCTTCTGACCATTGAATAGGCTGTAAGCTGTGGGTTTGTCACATATGGCCTTTATTATGTTAAGGTATGTTCACTCCTGGAGAGTTTTTATCATGAATGGATGCTGAATTTTATCAAAAGCTTTTTCTGCATCTACTGAGATAATCATATGTTTTTTTTTAACATCTTTATTGGAGTATAATTGCCTCACAATGGTGTGTTAGTTTCTGCTTTATAACAAAGTGAATCAGCTATACATACACATATATCCCCATATCTCCTCCCTCTTGTGTCTCCCTCCCACCCTCCCTAACCCACCCCTCTACATCTTCATTGGAGTATAATTGCTTTACAATATTGTTTTAGTTTCTGCTGTATAACAAAGTGAATCATCTATATGCATACATATATCCCCATATCCCCTTCCTTTTGTACCTCCCTCCCACCTTCCCTATCCCACCCCTCTAGGTAGTCACAAAGCACTGAGCTGATCTCCCTGTGCTGTGCAGCTGCTTCCCACTAGCTATTTTACATTTGGTATTGTATATATGTCAATGCTACTCTCTCACTTCGTCCCAGCTTACCCTTCCCCCTCCCCATATCCTCAAGTCCATTCTCTATGTCTGCATCTTTATTCCTGTCCTGACCCTAGGTTCATCAGAACAATTTTTTTTTTTAGATTCCATATATATGTGTTAGCATACGGTATTTGTTTTTCTCTTTCTGACTTACTTCACTCTGTGTGACAGACTCTAGGTCCATCCACCTCACTACAAATAACTCGATTTTGTTTCTTTTTATGGCTGAGTCATATTTCTTTGCATATAAATTGATACAGCCACTATGGAGATTCCTTAAAAAATTAAAAATAGAACTACCATATGATCCAGCAGTCCCACTACTGGGCATGTCTCTTTTTGAATTATGAAAACCATAATTCAAAAAGAGACATGTACCACAATATTCATTGCAGCACTATTTACAATAGTCAGGACATGGAAGCAGCCTAAGTGTCCATTGACAAATGAATCAGATGGTTTTTACTCTTCAGTTTGTTAAGGTGGTCTATCACATTGATTGCTTAGCAGATATTGAAAAATCCTTACACTCCTGGTTGGTAAATCCCACTTGATCATGGTGTATGATCATTTTAAATGTATTGTTGGATTTGTTTGCTAATCTTTTGTTGAGGATTTTTGCATCTATGTTCATCAGTGATATTGGCCTGTAATTTTCTTCTTTTGTGATAACCTTGACTGGTTTTGGTATCAGGGTGATGCTGGCCTCATAGAAAGAGTTCAGAAGTCTTCCTTCCTCAGCAGTTTTTTCAGATAGTTTGAGAAGGATATGTTTTTTATTCTTGTCTAAATGTTTGGTAGAATTCACCTGTGAAGCCATCTGCTCCTGGACCTTTGTTTGTTGGAAATTATTTAATTATTGTTTCAATTTCATTACTGGTAATTGATCTGTTCATATTATCTATTTCTTCCTAATTTTGTCTTGGGAGATTGTACATTACTAAGAATTTGTCCATTGTTTCTAGGTTGTCCATTTTATTGGCGTATAGTTGTTCATAGTAGTCTGTTATGATCTTTTGTGTTTCTTTGGTGTGGGTTGTAATTTCTCCTTTTTCATTTCTGATTTTATAGATATGAACCCTCTTCCATATTTTCTTGATTAGTCTGGCTAAAGGTTTATAAGTTTTGTTTATCTTTTCACTTTCATTGATCTATTTTTTTAGTCTCTATTTCTGCTATGATATTTATGATCTCTTTCCTTCTAACTTTGTGTTTTGTTTCTTCTTTCTCTGGTTCCTTTAGGTGTAAGGTTAGGTTGTTTGAGATTTTTCTTGTTTCCAGAGGTTAGCGTGCATCTCTATAAACTCCCCTCTTAGAACTTCTTTTGCTGCATCCCATAGATTTTGTATTGTCATGTTTTTGTTTTCATTTGTCTCTTGGTATTTTCTTATTTTCTATTTGATTTCTTAGGGACCCCTTGTTTGTTTAGTAGAATATTTTTAGCGTCCATGTGTTTGTGTTTTTTGCAGTTTTTTCATGTAGTTGATTTCTAGTCTTATAGCATTGTGTTTGGAAAAGGTGCTTGATATGATTTCAATTTTCATAAATTTACTGAGGCTTCCTTTGTGGCCTAGCATGTGGTCTTTCCTGGAGAATGTTCCATGTACACTTGAAAAGAATGTGTATTCTGCTGTTTTCAGATAGAATGCTCTATATATGTCAATTAAGTCTTTTTGATTTAATGTGTCATGTAAGGCCTGTGTTTCCTTATTGATTTTCTGTCTGAATTATCTGTCCATTGATGTAAATGGGGTGTTAAGGGTCTGCAACTGTTATTCTGTTACTGTCAGTTTCTCCTTTTATGGCTGTTAGTATTTGCCTTATATATTGAGGTGCTTCTGTGTTAGGTGCACATTTACAATTATTATACCTTCTTCAAATGATCTCTTTATCATTTAATAGGGTTCTTCTTTGTCTCTTATAACAGTATTTATTTTTAAGTCTATTTTGTGTGATATAAGTATTGCTACTCCAGCTTTCTTTTGATTTCCATTTGTGTAGAATACCTTTTTCCATTCTCTCACTTCCAGTCTTTTTGTGTCTTTAGATCTGAAGTGAATCTCTTGTAGACAGCATATATATGGGTCTTGTTTTTGTATCTATTCAGCCACTCTGTCTTTTGATTGTAGCACTTAGTCCATCTCCATTTAAGGTAATTATAGATATGTATGTTCCTGTTGCCATTTTGTTAATTGTTTTGGGCTTGTTTTTGTAGGTCTTTTCCATTCTTATTTTATTATTTAGTTTTATGTTTGGATTCCTTTTTCTTTTTTGTGGGTATATCATAGATTTTTGGTTTGTCATTACCATGAGGTTTTACATAGCACTCTGTATATAAATGTGGTAGTTTTAAGTTGCTGATCCCTTAATTCCAAATGCATTTTAAAAACCCTCCATTCATACTCTCCTCTCCTCATGATTACTGCTTTTGCTCTCATATTTTACATTGAATTGCTTTTTGTATCCCTTAGCTGCTGATTGTGGATATAGATGATTTCACTACTTTTACTTTAACCCTCCTACTAGCTTTGTGTGTGGATGTTTTCCTATGTTTACTATATGTTTGCCTTTACTGGTGAGCTTTTTCATTTCATAATTTTCTTATTTCTAGTTGTGGCCTTTTCTTTTTCACTTAGAGAAGTTCCTTTAACACTTGTTATAAAACTGGTTTGTGGTGCTGAGCTCTTTTATCTTTTGCTTATCTGTAAAGCTTTTGATTTCTCTATAAAATCTGAATGAGAGCATTGATGGGTAGAGTATTCTTGGTTGTAGGTTTTTCCCTATTATGACTTTAAACATATCATGCTACTCCCTTCTGGCCTGCAGAGTTTCTGTTGAAAAATCAGCTAATAGCCTTATGGGAGTTCCCTTGTATGTTAGTTGTTGCTTTTCACTTGCTGCATTTAATACTCTCTCTTTATCTTTAATTTTCATCATTTTAGTTTCAGTGTATCTTGTTGTGCTCCTCCTTGGGTTAATCCTGTATGGGACTCTGTGCTTCCTGGACTTGGGTGAAAGTTTCCTTTCCCATGTTAGGGAAGTTTTCAGCTATTATCTCTTCTAATATGTTCTCAGTCCCTTTCTCTCTATTCTCCTTCTGAGACCATGTAATGCAAATATTAGTGCACTTGATCAATTTAAGACGTCTCTTAAATTGTCCTCATTTCTTTTTATTCTTTTTTCTTTTATTTTCAGTGTCAGTGATTTCCACTACTCTGTCTTCCAGCTCACTGATCCATTTCTCTGTATCTTTTCGTACACTGTTGATTCCTTCTAGTATATTTTTTATTTGTTATTGTATTCTTCATCTCTGTTTGGCTGTTCTTTATATTTTCTAACTCTCTGTTAAAAAATTCTGACTTCTCGATCTGTGCATCTATTCTTCTGAGTTCTTTTTTTTTTTTTAACTTTTTTAAGTGGTCACTTCTTAAGAGTTTATTTTTAGACTTTAATAAATATGTCTTCTCTATTTTTTCAAAGTAGTGATGCATTTCCCAGGGTTAATAATGCCAAAGTGGACCAGTATTAGGCTTGACGGTGTGATTCTGCTATCTGTTTAGCTATCCTTTCTTTTATTTAAAAAAAAAAAATTTTAACATCTTTATTGGAATATAATTGCTTTACAGTGGTGTGTTATTTTCTGCTTTATAACAAAGTGAATCAGCTATACATATACATACATCTCCATATCTCCTTCCTCTTGCTTCTCTCTCCCTCTCCCCTCCCACCCTTCTAGGTGGTCATGAGTTCTTTGATCATCTTTATGATCATTACCCCAAGCTCTTTCTTGGGTAGATTGTCTGTCTCCATTTCACTTAGTTGTTCTTCTGGGGTTTTATTTCATTCCTCATCTGAAACATGTTCCTCTTTCACCTCATTTTGCCTAAGTTGCTATTTTTATTTTTATATATGTGATAGGTTAGTTATGTTTCTCCACTTGAAGAAGTGCTTTTTATAAGAGATATCTTATGTGTCCCAGCAGTGTACTGCCCTCTCCTAACCCAAGCTATATGCTCTAGGTGTTACCCCTGTGAGGGCTGAGTGCGTCCTTCTGTTGCGGTAGGCTGACTATGTGTACAGTCTGGTAGACTTGGTTGGACCCTGGTCTGGTTGGTTGCCAGAACCTGCCTTGTGCAGAGGCTGCCGGCTGTTGGTTGGTAAGGCCTAGCCAGGGTGCAGATTACTGCAGAACCCCTGGAGGCTCTGGGACTAGTGCTGGCTCATTGTTTGGGCAGAGTTGGGTCCAGAAGACTCTGGGGCTGTTGCCTGCCCACTGTTGGGTGAATCCAGGTCCTGGGGTGGTTGGTGCCAGACTACTGCAGGCAGAGCTGGCACCTGGAGTCTGGCTGCAGGACCTGGGCATCCCAGAGCTGTCAGATTGCTGGGGGGGGGGGCGGGGGTGGTTCTTGACACAGGTGGTACAGAGGTCCGGGGTGTCCTGAAGCTTGTGTTGGCCTGCAAGTGGGCAAGGCTGTGAGCCAGTTGGTCCCAGGGCAGTGTCTGGCCTGCTGTGCACAGGCTGGGTCCTCAAACTGTGGGAGTGTGGTTTTCTTGCATCTGGCATCAGCCCCCTTATGGGTGAAGCTGGTCCAGAGGCTAGAGGAGGTTTTGTGGAGGGCAGAGCCCGTTCCTCTCCACTGGTGGATGGAGCTGGGTCCTGGCCCTCTGGTGGGCAGGGCTGTGTCTAGACAAAGCTGTGGGCTCAGGAGGTCTTAGCAGCCTGTCTGCTGATGGTGGGGCTACATCCCTGCCCAGTTAGTTGCTTGGCTTGAAGCGTCCCCAAACTGGTGCCTACAGGTTGTTGGGTAGGACCAGGTCTAGGCACTAATGAGCTAGAAGGAGAATTCCACAATGGCAGCCTCCAGCACCATTGTCCATGTGGTTGAATAAGCTCCCCAGAATGGCTGCTGCCAGTGTCTGTGTTCCCAGAGCGAGCCACAGCCCCCCCACCCCCATACACACCTCTCTAGGAGACTCTCCAAGATGTAGGTTTGGCCCAGTCTCCTATCAAGTTATTTCTTTTGTCCTGGGTCCTGGAGAGTGTGAGATTTTTTGTGTGCCCTTTAAGAGTGCAGTCTCTATTTCCCCCAGAAATTAAGCCCCACTGGCCTTGAAAGCCAAATACCCTGGGTGCTTGTCTTCCTGGTGCAGGACCACCAAGCCAGGGAGCCCAGTGTAGGGCTCAGAACTCTCATTCCTGTGTGAGAACCTCTGCAATATAATTATTCTGCAGTTTGCGGGTGGCCCACCTGAAACCTGATTATATCGTGAGTCCACCCCTCCTACCCATCTCTTTGTGGTCCCTTTGTTGTTTTTGTTTGTAGAAGATCTTTTCTGATAGGTTCTGGTCTTTTTCATCAATGGCTGTTCTGCAAATCATTGTGATTTTGGTGTGCTCATGAGAGGAGGTGAGCTCAGGGTCTTTCTACTCCACCATCTTGACTGATCTCCAGTTTCTACATTATTAAATTGTTAAGAATTCAATGACACAATCAAGTGTCTGTCACATAGTAGTATCAACAGCTAAGAATCATTGAACATCTGCTCTGTGATAGGTGTGTTCTAATTATTTTTCTTGGTTGACACTCTTAATACAATGACCCTATGTTATCCACTTTATACATAAGGAAAATAAAGCAGAAGTTTCCTGCTCACTTTCACATATCTAGAAAATAATTGGGCCAGCGTTCAAACCCAGGCAATCTGTTTCCCTAAAACTAGGGCTGTTAATTATGACACTACACTACAAACCAAGAAAGAGTTAAATAGCAGAGCTTCAGTAATACTAGCTGGTCTTCTGATTTGTTCTATGATGATTCATGTCACGTAACCCATGATCTTTCATGAATTATATAACTTGGTTCTATAATATGGATTGTTAATTTATAACCATCCCTTATAAAGTATGCATCAGAATCATCTTTGCATTTTTTTTAAACACAAATGCCTATGGCCACTGAGTCTTGTGACCTTCTAAGGGTGGAGCAAAAACAAGAGTAATTTTAGTTAGCTTCACAGTTGATTTCCTGCTGAAGAACCAATAAATCTGATTGGGGGACCTTGTTCATCACAGAAGAGCTCACTTACTTCCTACATGAGACTCAACTTTAGTGCCAGTGAATTGGAATGTCCAAGGGTAGGGCCTAGGAAATTTAATAAATTCCCCAGACTAATGTTTTGCACAACAACATTTGAGATTCATTGTCCTAGGTTAAGACTTAAATGGTCCGAAAAGTTTCTTTCCCAGTGAGGCAACAGGAAAGTCACAGACAAAAGTGCTGGCGATGTCTCCCTGTTCACTAACCCACCATGATGTGGAGCTGCCTGGCCTTCATCTTACCCACAGAGCAGAGCAGTTGCTTTGGTATCTTCCAGGTTAGGTGTGCTCCCCTAGCACAGTCAATTGTTATGCATTTGGATTTTCTTTGGACAAGCCAGCCCCTTCAGTGTTTCCTCAATCAACTACCAGTGAGAAAACTTAGGCTTAGGGCATGTTAAAGAAGCTTCTAAGTCAGCCACAAGGTTTGCAGTTTTAATTTGATGTAATTCATAAATTACTGCTGTTACTGATTCTGTTGTAGCTGGTGAACCCTGCTGCTATATAAGGCAGCTGCCTTCTGTAGTTGAGGTGTGCCCGAATCCATTAATGGATGTCTTGGTCACAGATACAATTTTATAACAGTTTTCATTTACTTAGACTGACACTGCATGTGGAAATCCCTGCTGTTTCCCTTTTGCACACCAGTGAGAGGAAGCTGTTTCTTTGCTGCACTCTAAGTTTCTTTGCTGCTGTCAGCTGATGATTCAGAACACAATAGCTACCTTTTAAAAAAATTCCACTGGGAGACATTTCTCAGTATGGCAAAAATAACCATTTTTGCATCACATTTCTTGTGAAGCAAAGAAACTTGGTATAATAACAAGAAGGGAAAGAATGATCGAACGCACATAGTTACACATCTGAAGTCCAAATCCTGCATGGGCTTATCATTTCATAAGGAGCATTGTAGTGAAAGCTACTTCATTTCTTTTGACATTAACTCATTTTTTCAACTCTTTTTTTTCTTACTTCAAGAACACCAAAATTTTTAAGATATACCAATCATTTATTAGCAGGTTTTCAGGAACAAAAATTTTTAAATGGAAAAGGTGTATTGTATTTATATTCTATTGATTATAAAATACAACACAGACTAAGAAATATTCAAATGTTAAGAAGTAAAAAGTACCTTAAACCTAGCAAATATGGTACATTTATTATGATATTCTTTAGGCCTTTAAAAAACTTTGTCCTCAGTGGCCAAGAGTCACTTTATAATTGTGTTAAAAGGCCTAGGGATAATACTTCCAATCACAAATTAAATTTGATCGGCCTGAGTGCCAATTTGACATGCTGTGTATAATGTGTTCTATTATATTTTTCCTCGTTAGGGGAAAAAAAAAACTTGTGAGAAAATAGGTCTGCTTATTACTGTCATTAATAGCTAACACTTGCTATGTGACTGGTACTCTCTAAGCATGATCTCATTAAATACACACAGAAACCCCAGGGACTAGAAACTATCATTAACTCCTGGAGTAGTAATTAGTGCTATTCACCAGATGTTTCTTGCCATTCACCTCCTGGGCAATTGATATTATTCCACTCCCCCAAATTCCCTGCCCCCTTTGATATTAGGCCTTTCTGTTGGCCTGAATCCTAAGTGACCATAATGAGTAGAACACCCTGTCCACCCACTTTGGACAGGAGAGAGAAATAAACTTTTATTAGGATACCGAGATATGGGGGTTGTTTGCTACTAGCATATAACCTATAATGTCCTGACTGGTATATCTTCATTTTCTATTAAGAACTTAGGGTCCTTTCTCCGCTCTCATTACAGTCTCCGTTCTTCATTTCCCCCTGAAAATACAGTTCCTTGCTGCTCTAGTTGTACAGTTCGTTTCAATTCCTGCTCACCTCTTTAATTTCATGGCATAATTTTCTCAGCTCTTCTGAATACCTCCTTTGCAGTTCTCTCAAGTCTTTGATGTTCAATGGAAATCATCGCTAAAGTAGGGATGGGGTAGGAAGAGATTTAAAGTTCCAAAGAAAATCTATTCTGTCACCCATCTACTGAAAGGTACATGGCAGTGACCAGTTTCTGGGCCTGTCTTCAAAGAGAAACATCTTCATTTTACTCCCTGGCTTGGGAAATAGGCTCGTGGACCCTCAAATATCATGGTCAATTTTTATTGTATATTAAGTTTTTTAACTATGAGTCACTTCTTTAAATGTTATTACAGGACTCTTTAACAATTCTGTCATTATAGTTATTGAGGGTCAAAGTAGAATTAAGCAAGTTGACCCTAGTGTTTGTTTAGATTTAAAAATCTAAACTGTGCCATTTTCTTATGTCTCAAACTTAAGCAATTTAGATAATCACAGTGCCTCAGTATAACATGGGGATTATACTGGAACATACATTTTGAGGTCACTGGAAATATTAAGTAAGTTAATATATTAAAAATTTTGTACAATAAGTTAGTTATTATCACTATTTCCCCCAATGTGGCAGACTGCAGAAGCTCCTAATAGAGCATGTTTTTTTTTTTTACATTTTTATTGGAGTATAATTGTTTTACAGTGGTGTGTTAGTTTCTGCTTCATAACAAAGTGAATCAGTTATACATATACATATGTTCCCATATCTCTTCCCTCTTGCTTTCAGGATCCTCACAGGGGAGGAAGGGACACACACAGATTATTGCAGTGCAGTGTGTTGAGTTTTATGATGGCTATAGGTAGAAAGGTATGCAAGCATGAAGGAAGGAGAATTTAATCTTGGCCAAGGGAACCAGAGGAAGCAAGATTTGAGCCGAAATCTAAAATTTAAGTCTTAGTAGGTGGACAAGGAAATTCCTGGCAAGAGGAATAGCAAAATCATGGAGTTCTAAGAGCATAGGCTTAAAGTATAAGGAGAAGGGATCACGAACAGAATCTGGAAAATTAATTAACCAATGGTAGTTTGACACGTACTTGTGTGTGTGTGTGTGTGTGTGTGTGTGTGTGTGTGGTCTTTAGCTGTTTCTGTCTTGTGTTTTCGGTTTTTATCTTAAGCTACTCTAAATCCTTTTTGCAAGAATGTGAGGTATAAAAACAGATGCTTTTAGACAGCAGTGCTTAACCCTTAGCACCTTTGTGGGAGTTGTTTGACAGCCAGCTGAGAGTCAGGACAAGAGATGTCTAAAGGTAAGTGGTCCTGGTAATGAGGGAGGGACACACTGGAATGAACATGGGACCAAAGGTTAAGTTAGGCCTTTTCTACTTTTTAGTCATTTCTTGTAACACCTACACTTATTTTGCAATGTCTCTGCACCATTGGTACAAATATTACTTAAGCATTTTTCTTTGTTTACGTTTAATACTATGATGTCTCATCTTCGGTAATAGTGTCAGTGAATTCAAAAGGTATGTATGTGCTGGTTATAAGTTTCTAATACACATTAAGATAAATATGAAACTAAATTTAAAAATTACTCCATTGCCACTAAAATCATGTTCATTTATCCCACCTGGTACATTTATCACATTTTAGAGAAAAGTGTTCTTAACCAGTCATGAGAGAAGATCCTGGCTTGAAGAGAATGACATGTGTACCAGCCCAGCTGTTTCTAGTCATAATGCTTTTCAGAACCAGCAGATTTCTGAAAAGGAGTTAAGTATACTGAGGGAGCAATAAGAAAGGGAGAAAGAATTAAAAAGAGTGAGAATAAAAGGGACAACCCATCAGATCACTACACACCTTGAGGCACTACAGCCTAGACGTTCCGACAGTAAAATCTAGCAGCCACTGCGGGCGCTCAGATTCTCTCTCTGCTACTGAGCAAAATTTCTTACATTCTTTGTACCTGAGTTTTCCCATCTTTAAAACAAGGCTAATCATATCCCAAAAAGGTTTCCGTGAGGAGTAAAAGTTGACGATTGCAGGGTGCCTGAAGTGATGCCAAATAAGTGCAAAATAAATGTCAGGTAACATTATTCATATTAGGTACACTGGTACCATAACATAATGAATAATTTAGGGCTTTTTGAAGCCTGCAAGGGATGTTTAAAAACTGCTCAACCGACTCAATAAAAGAAACCAATTCTACAGTTAGTTCTGTATTTGAACGTGCCACAAGCACAATTCAATACGGCCCAGGTAATAGTCTCGCATTCAGGATGGTGAAAGGAAAACTTCTGGTCTCCATGGAGATCCTTTTCTTCCAAGTGTGATCCTCTGCCGTATCCCACACCAGAATGGACAGTGGTCCTATTCCATACTTGTCTCAAGGCATCCATGTTCGGATTGGTCACTTCCTTATTGCAGAGTATACTCTGTTTGCAGAAAAAATTTAATCTTTACACTTGCCCTGACTCAAAGTTAACTTTAAGTGCTACTTTAATGAGTTTCTTTCAGATCTTAGATGTTCTGTCTGCTTCACTTTGTAACTTAAGAACGGTTAAGTTTATTTTGTTTGGTCTTAAAGTTCTTAGCAGTATTTACACTTTGCCTGAGGCTCCTCTTCACCTCAATCAGCGTCCTTTGATACTTGTCAGATTTTAATCCACACCATTTCCTGTGTCACATTTATTTCACTTTGGGGGCTCAACCCCCCTGTTCAAAAAAAAGGATATAAACATTGCACAAAAGCAAGGAAGCCATTACAGTGCCTAAGTCATACAGCTCAACGTCCTCTATAGCTGCTACTGATGGCATTTCTATTTATCCTTATCATTTATGAGGCTATGCTATGAGAACTCTCTAAGCTTTGTTTCCTTTAATCCTATGAAATGTCGCTAAACATGTCAAAGATTCTCGTCTCTGACAAGACAAGTTTATGACAGCGCATCACTTATGATGACCATGGAAGTATTTGCAAGGCAAATAAATAATATTTTAGAGAACAGAGTTTCACGGGGTATTTCTTCCCCTGGGTACCCCATAAACCCTTATGCACCTTGAAGATGGAGTGTGGTCCTTTGTAGATGCAAGAATAGAATTTTACTAAGTGATTGGGGAGTGTGGCAAATGTTAAAGAAACCAGGTCTATTCAAAGGTAAGGGGAATGACTTGCTGGTCAGTAGAGATCATTTCTAGAATTACAAGAGCAACCTTGCTGAACTTGGAAAAATTATACAGTAAAATATACCAAGAGTCCTTATTCCAGGAATTATAAAACTGGTAATTATCCACTTTAAGCCTTTTGCTACATTTTGCCCTGAGTCAGCTGCCAGGCTGATTTTTGGCATTCACTTCTGTACCTTCAGCTTTTGATAGACAAATAGGGTAAACTTCTTTCCACCAAGTAGGAGAAATATTTTCCCCCAAATTCAGTAAGAATAAATTACTCATTAAGGGGAAAACAAATTACAAATCACTTCTTAAGGAAAGACCTGAAAAAATATTACCATGGGTTTTCAAAATAAATGTGTTTCTCTACTATGGTTTTTTGTTAAGGAGAAACTCCACATGGTACTTCTAACAGTTGACACACCCTTCTCAATTTTTTCAACCATGTTTCTGTCATTTTCTAGGGTCCATATCAAAACAGCTCTATTTTTATTTCTGCTCTTCATCTATTCTCTCATTCACTCTGCCACAGACTCAGTGACTGACAATTTTGATGAGGTTTTTACCGCCCAGAAATGTCTTTGCACCATTGTTTTCAATGGCTGTTATAACTGATTCCATCTGCTGTTTGTTCCCCCCTTTTCCTGTTGTGTGAAACATTTCTGAAATACAGTGCGGGAAAGAAATGCGATCCTGCACTGCTGTCCTGTGTTGTGCCACGCGTTCATTTTCAAGCTGCTTTGCTCTGCAGCATTCATTTCTCCAGGAAAATGGCAAAGTGTTGATGCCTTGAGGGGCCGACTTGGCTTTTTTTGTTAATCATAAGTAATTAGAGAAACTGCCACATGTTGTTTTGGATAGTGTTTAAATTCAGAAATGCTGTGAAAGGGGGATATATACAGCTGGATTAAAGATATCCGAAGGCAAATTAGTATTTTCAAAAGCTCAAATGGGTTGATTTGTTACTTCAACCCGCTGGAAAACACCTGGCTCTGCATAAAATTGAAGACTCAGCCTAAGGGAAAAATATGTAACGAGGCACCGCACCGAAAAGAAATCATGGCTCAGTTTCATTCTCCGCTGTACAGTTAACCTTCTAGACAGGAAGATGGCTACATGCGGGATGAGGTATGCCATGAAGTCCCCTCAAAACCCCTTCCTCCCTCTTCCACAGTACCCAAAGTGCCCTTTAGGAATTATTCCTTCGGATCTTAAAACAGTCTTAATTACTAAAACTTTTAAATTGTCAGTATCTTCTTTAGAGGATACTTTTGCAGGGGTAGGTTTCATTTAATTGTCTAAACACGTCTGCTAGCCAGGAGGGAAACTATGTTGAAAAGTCGACTTAAGTAGGTTTCTGGGTTGGGGGAGCAGGCATAGCAGGGTAAAGGACAGGAGAGTTGAAGAACTAATAGTGAGTCACTAAAAGCCCAAGGTAGACTCTTAGGATCTCGGTGAGGGATGGAAATTAACGATGATCTAATAACCACTTGTGTCCCTTAGCCATGCACCAAGTGGATACCTAGTTTACAGTTTTTCCTAATGCATTTAATTACAGTGAACCTACTGAGACTTTTTTCCTATCCAGCTATTAACCACTGTTAAATTCAATCCATCCAGTAAGCCCTTTAATATGTCCATGGTGTAAAGAATACTTCCACTGCCTTCCCAGTTAAGCACCAGAATACTCCCTAGGAGTTATAGCAGTAGTCCCAACTGGGCAACACAGAGGGAGGAGACTCAAAGAATGAAGAGGCAGTTGGGGCTCAGGATATACAACCCCAAAATAGGGCAGCTTGGCATATTGAATGTCTTAAGCTGAAGGAGTTTGGGGAAATGGTAGAAGCAGAAAGGTCTCTTTGTTCTCCTATCCCCCCCTTACCCTATTTCTCTGAAATGGATCATAAAATCCTCATGTGAGAGGGACCCTCCCTATACCCAGAGGAAGGGAGTAGGGACATAAAAGAAGAATCCTAACAAATAAGTCTTTCTAAGGTTCCCCCAGTTTATTACAATGACCTAATACTCCTTAACCTATCATATTCTTCCATGACTATCCACTCCTCGTCAAACCTAGCACAAAAATACAAAGTCTGTCTCTTTGGTTCTTCATTTCCTTATGAAGGATCCTTGTCCCATAGAACTTATTTAAATAAACATGTATGGTTTTCTCCTGGTAGTCTGTCAGTTTATTTTCGTACCCAGCCATGGACCCTAATAGGATCAAGCAAAAACCTTTTTCTCCCCTCCGAGGCTAAAGTAATAGCCAGCAAAATCAGGGTTCTTTTCAATTGTATCAGCTTCTCCCATACATTTCTGACCTCAATCAGGACAGGATCCTGTAATTTCATTGCCAGGGACTCTAGAAGTTGCTGTTTCATGGATTGTCTCTCAGGTGGGTGTGCGCAGTGCCCATCTGATCTTTAAGAGAATGCAGCTTACTTACAAAGCTACATCATAGTGTAATTTTGCACTTACCTTGGGTATAGATAGGATATTACCGAATACTTCATTCTAAAAGGAGTTGTTAAAATCCAAATGTCTCCTCAACTATACATTTCCAACCTCTGGATCGTAAAAAGAATTAGATGTCAAGACCCTTTATCATTCTGAAAACACACAGCCTCCATCCTTACAAATAATAACAATGACAATTAATATAATAATGGTCAAGCATGTATAGACACTGCAGTAACCAGTAGTCTGCCAGTCTCCTTGTCTATGAACTCTGACCTACAGGACTGGTATTTTCATGAAAGACTGAGACTGTTTCCAGGAAAATCAGATCCTGAAGGGATGAAGTAAACCAGGAGAAATATGTCTTGAAGCAGTTTTCAGCTATCTGAAATCTATAGCTGAGGGTTGGGGAGCAATGCCCAGCAGTTGATGATTATATGATCTTATGCAAATCATTCATGAACTCCAATCCTGTTTATTTAGTTGTAAAAAAGCGGGAGAGACACTCATCAAAAGGTTTTCAGTCCTGTCTGTGGAGGCTTTTAGTTTTTGTAGTCACCTCAAGGGTCACTGCAGGTTTGTGGGGAGAGAGCAGTTGGGTGAGGCTCCAGTCACACGCTGTCCCTTCCCCTACTCCCCCGCCCTTACCAGGGGAAGGGCATCTTCAGATGCTGGAACAGCCTCCTCAAAGCACAGCTTTCATTATCAATATCCTTCTCAAAATGGACCCACACTGTCCTGAAAATAAAGTCAGACTTCAGGTCCGTAATGTTGCACCCCAAATAATTTCCCACAGTCCCTCATATTTTAAGCCAGTGCCTTTGCTCATCTATCCTTATGCCATGAATGACTTATTTAACAATTTTTGCCTTCGAAAATTTTCCCCATTCCTCAAACCCCAGGTCAAGAAATATGTTTGTTCCCGTGAAACCTCCCCTTCTCCTGTTTTCCCACTTGTTCCCCATCCTTTCCCACCCTTTCCCCTCTGCCCATTATATCACTCCTTCATATTTGTAAATTTGTGGGGTGTGCATGTGTAAAAGAGGAGAGATTCCTCTAGCAAACAGAAACATTTCTGAGATAAGCACCATCTTATTCATGTTTATATTTACACACGCATGTGTGCTCAGTAAACGTATGTTGAACAGAAAAGCATTTTTGATAAAAAGTTCCACAGCTCAAATATATGTGAAAATCACCTGGATTGAATTACCTAAAGGCTCTTTCTAGTTCTCAAGCTGTGGAGTTCCTGTGAAATGTTAGTTCCATATGAACCTGTACATTTATGCAGATGTGCCTGTAGTGATATATCAGAATTCAGTGTTCTTGTAGGGACTGCCTAACATGACACTTGTTGGTAATACTTTTTTTTAGTGATGGCCTTTGGGTAAAGCAAGTGACAGAAATTTAGTACTTGTCACTGAAGATTTTCCATGGGGTTGTATAGCTAGAAGGGCAATGCAAATTGCTCTAGTTCAGCTCTGGACCTCATCTTCTCACCCAAAGTGCCAAACTCTGTAATAACTGTGCTCTCAAATATTCCCTATAGTCCCCAAGGGATATTGCACGTGTGATCAGTATATATCTATGCCATCTGGGTATTATGTTGTCCTGCCAGGTCTCCATTGGAGATCTGCTGTACCCATCGGGCATTTCAGTGCTCCTTGAGTAGCTGCAGTTTCCTGCCAGGGTTCTGCTGAGTCAGCTACCCTAGCTAATTGCCTAGAAAAGCAGTGCTCTGCCTGGGGTGGTGACTCCTGGTGCTTCCCAGGGTGCTAAACCGGCACTGTTTTTCTTTCAGTTCTCACAAAGTCCTCTATGAGACTGACCTGTTTAGTTTCTGACTTTTTTCTTCTTTTTGGAGGTACTGAACAATTATTCCTGGGTCCAGGTAAGGGGAACAAGGTATGTATTTCCACCCTCCTGCTCTCTTCTGTCTTGTGTATAATTCTCTGTCCTCCCCCTCTCTCTCTCTCTCTCTCCATATATATAAATATACACACACATACACATTATTATTATTTATACATATATTTATTTATATCTGCTCTTGGTCAGAAAAAAAAATAACTACAAAATAACCACAATCACAACAAAGCCAGAACAAGAAAAACAAACAAAACGCATGCTTATCCACACTAATAGATATGCAGGTACCCCAAAAGGTCAACATTTAGCAGGAAACCCAAATTCTGAATTCCAGGTTTGACTTAGCAGGGATTCATATCTACAGAATCTACCTCTGTCACCAAAGAACTCTTCATTATACAAACGTCTTCAAGCTTCATGGTTGGGTTTTTTGTTTTACTGTCATATGTTGAACAGTCCATTTTGTTCTATACATCTTACATTTAACACCCAAAATAACCCTGTGAGGTTGAGGTACTTATACATTTCTCTTTCAAAGTTAACTCAGAGTGACTTCAGTTTGATTTTTCATATTTTAGTTGCCAACAAGAAGTAGATCCCCAAAGTTCATATTGCAGGAGTCAAGATACTTCCACATAAATAAATCTTCATGTACTTTTATAGCCTCTCTGCTGTAGAACCTCTAAATCCAAAATAAGAAGGAAGACGTACATTGTGATTTTTTCCACACCTGTTCATATTGCACAACTTGACCTGATTTTGACTTTGGCAGGAGGGGAAAAAAGTTTATTTGTGTGTGGGATGAATAATGTGAGTAACATGACCTCCACAGCTTAAACTAACACATCAGATGGTTTAAACCGCAAAAACCACATTCAGATAATTAGGTAAAGAATCTGATCTATACCCAGAGGAACACAGAAATATAAAGTGCCAGAAGCCATGGCAGCAGCCTACACAGGGGAGGTTACCCAATCTGATCAAATTCTCCCAGGTGTTAGCTGAAGAACGAGGGTACAAACAAGGCCAAGTGTATTCATGTTATGAGAATGTCCTTGTTTGAATTAATTCCTGAGTTTGTATGTTTTATTAGAAAAAACTATGGGCATAGAAGAGTACTATTAAAACAACCGCAGAAACTAGTCACCAAATGTGGCTCAGAGAAGAGATGGTAAAAAAGTTGATTCCATCCCAGGGAGCAATAATAAAGTATCTGCTGAGAACAGAAGTAGTAGTTGGAATGAAAAGTGAAACAGTCTTTAACTGTGGAGTAGGGTAGAGCTTGAAAAGCAAAAGAGGATTACGGGAGGAGAGAAGATATGAATAGATGCAATTGACTAGTGTATGTGACTGCCAAGTTAGGAATTTTTCTCTAGACAGAAGGAGAAAACCCCAGTTCTTTACGCTCATTGTCCCCCATATTATTTGCTGCCCAGTTCTTGCTCCAGTTTCCCCTGAATTTATCACACTATTAGTTCATTTCTTTAAAAAAGCACCTTTTCCCTTTTTCCCCATTTCTCCTCCATTACATACCCCAACTAACTCTGACCTTCTCTCTTCATGTCTCCTGTGATTTCTCTGTTGGTAAATTCCCTTTTCAAAGTTAAACATCAAGTCAAGTAGCTTTTGAGCTCTCTTAGCCTTTCTTGGTTCTAACTAGTACATATAAAAGACTCCATCCAACAGCCTGCAACCACCATTTGGATATCCCTCTCAGGCATGCATCATGTTAAAGATAAATCCATATCTTACTCCTTATTTATCAACAAAGCAAAGCATTTTTCCTTCAGTTGGCTGATATAAATTCATCTCAATCTCTGTAGTTTAAAAGTACGTACAGTAAAAGCACAGCCAGAAGTTCTGATTTCTCCTCCATTCTTGAAAATTTCTGCTGTTACTCCAATTTATGACAAAAAAAGATGTAATAATATAATGTATCAACTTTCCTTGGAAATGCTCACTCCTTACGGTATATCTTAAATTCTTCCAAATAGTCCCATCTTCTTACATTTAAATGCAAAAATGAATTCCAATGCAAATATTGCATACCCAAATACTTCATAATTTTATAATAGTTTTATTCCTTCATTCAACACATATTCATTGAGCATCTACTAAGTGTCAAGTACTATTTTGCTGTTGGTGATGCTTCAGTGTCCAAAACAAAGACCCTGACCTAAAGGAACTGAAATTTTTCTGCTACCAACAATCGTGATGATTAAAGTATGAGGTCCAGAGAAGTGGGTGACCCTTCCAAAATTTGATAATAAATAGCAAAACAACTTTGGATACTCCATAAGCATTAACGCAGTGTCTTTCGTAACAAACATTGGGAGAAGAAGTTTATTGCATCAATTTAAGTTTTCTCCTGATTATTTTCTGCCACAAATTCTCTTTTAAGAAAGAACTGCGTAGTATATGGAAGTATTTAATTCAAAGGTGCTGCATTTGTCTACATGCCTAAAACAACCCAGTTATCCAAGGCAGACTACAGTCCCACTGACGGTGGTTACCGTGTTTCCAGCCATGCAGAGGAACTGATTTACTGGATAATGAGGTTAAGTTAGTAAAAGTGTTGGTCATCTTGCATTGTGTTTTTAGGTACAGCCTAGTGTGAAAAAGTACTTTTCAGTTGCTAACAATACGAACAAGGAATTGTAGACCTATGAATTTGACTCAGTTATACACTGCCACTCGGCCAACACATTCCCTCCATCTGCCATCAAACAGCCTCATCTAAAGAAGAAATTCACATTTCACTCTACCCTGCCCTACCCCCATGCTTCCTCTTTAATAGTGTAGTAGAAATATTTTCTTAACCTTTGTAAAGATGGATACAACCTTTTAGAGTTCTTCAACATACATAATCACTTTCCTTCTGCTCCTCTATTTCTTTTCCCTACTTGTTCCTCTTGGTTCTAATAACTCGTTAAGTCTTATTGTTCTACCACCAAAATACCACTACAATTTATCTTTCATCTCCATCACTACTGTCATGATACAAGTTTTCCTAATATTGAATTGATATGTGTTTCCCAAATAGTCTCTCACTAAATCCCAATCCATTACCTATCCTGGGGCTAGCACGATCTTTTTTTAAATGACAAAACCATTTTCACTACCCTCACTGCTTAAAATTCTTAAGGTCTATATGATAAAGTCTGAAGACAACATAATATAAAAGATTGACCATGATATATAATCCTGGCCCATTTTTCAAAGCTGTTTTGTGTGTATGTGTCAACCTCAGACATGCCAAAGTACTTGCAGTTCCTCAAAATCACCACTGTTTTTCTGCCTCCAGACATTTGCAAATCTGCACTCTGTACCTGGCATTCCAGTTCTTCTTTCATCTACTCTAGGCCTACGTGGTGAACACCTTACACATCAAATCTCATCTAAAATGTAAATCTGTCTCAAAATTTTCTTGTATTGGTCAGCTTAGGCTATGTATTCCACAGGCAGCAAATGACCCCAAATCGTAGAGGCTTATAACAAAACTTTTATATATTTATATATATATATATATATATATATTTAATTGAAGTACAGTTGATTTACAGTGTGTTAATTTCTGCTGTACAGCAAAGTGATTCAGTTATACACATATATACATTCATTTTTTAAATAATTTTCCATTATGGTTTATCATAGGATACTGAATATAGTTACCTGTGCTATACAGTAGGACCTTGTTGTTTATCCATTCCATATATAAAAGCTTACATCTGCTAACCCGGACCTCCCATTCCATCCCTTCCCCAACCCCCTCTCCCTTGGCAATCACAAGTCTGTTCTCTATGTCTGTGGGCCTGTTTCTGTTTCATAGATGGGTTCATTCGTGTCATATTTTAGATTCCACATAAAAGTGATATCAGATGGTATGTCTTCCTCTTTCTGGCTTACTTCACTTAGTATGATAATCTCTAATTGCATCCATGTTGCTGCAAATGGCATTATTTTGTTCTTTTGTATGGCTGAGTAATATCCATTGTATATATGTACCACATCTTCTTTATCCATTCAGTTGTCAATGGACATTTAGGTTGTTTCCATGTCTTGGCTATTGTGAATAGTGCTGCTGTGAACACAGGAGTACATGTATCTTTTTGAATTAGAGTTTTGTCTGGATATATGCCCAGGAGTGGGATTGCTGGGGCATATGGTAATTCTATTTTTAGTTTTCTGAGGAACCTCCATTATGTTTACCATAAGTAGCTGTACCAACTTACATTCCCACCAACAATGTAGGAGGGTTCCCTTTTCTCCACACCCTCTCCAGCATTTGTTATTTGTAGAGTTTTTAATGGTAGCCATTCTGACAGGTGTGAGGTGGTACCTCATTGTAGTTTTGACTTGCATTTCTCTAATAATTAGCAATGTTGAGCATCTTTTCATGTGCCCCTTGGCCATTTGTATTTCTTCTTTGGAGAAGTGTCTATTTAGGTTTTCTGCCCTTTCTTCGATTGGGTTGTTTGGTTTTTTGCTGTTGAATTGTATGAGCTATTTGTATATTTTGGAAATTAAGCTCTTTTGGTCACGTCATTTGCAAATATTTTCTGCCATTCCATAGGTTGTCTTTTTGTTTGTTTGTTTATGGTTTCCTTTGCTGTACAAAAGCTTGTCAGTTTGATTAGGTCCCATGTGTTTGTTTTTATTTCTATTGCCTTAGGAGACTGAGCTAAGAAAACATTGGTACAATTTATGTCAGAGGATGTTTTGCCTATGATCTCTTCTAGGAGTTTTATGGTGTCATCTCTTAGGTTTAAGTCTTTAAGCCATTTTGAGTTTATTTTTGTGTATGGTGAGAGGGTGTGTTGTAACTTCATTTATTTACATGCAGCTGTCCATCTTTCCTAACACCATTTGTTGAAGAGACTGTCTTTCCCATTGTATATTCTTGCCTCCTTTGGCAAAAATTAATTGACCGTAGGTGTGTGGGTTTATTTCTGGGCTCTCTATTCTGTTCCATTGATCCATATGTCTATTTTTGTGCCAATACCATGCTGTTTTCATTACTGTAGTTTTGTAGTATTGTCTGAAGCCTGGGAGGGTTATGCCTCCTGCTTTGTTCTTTTTCTTCAGAATTGCTTTGGCAATTCTGGGTCTTCTGTGGTTCCATATAAATTTTAGGACCATTTGTCCTGTGAAAAAAGTCATGGGTAATTTGATAGGGATTACATTAAATCTGTAGATTGCTTTGGGTAGTATGGCCATTTTAACAATATTAATTCTTCCAATCCAAGAGCATGGGATACCTTTCCATTTCTTTGAATCATTAGTAAATTTCCTTTATTAATGTTTTATAGTTCTTAGTGTATAAGTCTTTCACTTCCTTGGAATAAAATATTCCTAAGTATTTTATTTTGGGGGGTGTGATTTTGAAAGGTATTTTCTTTTACATATCCCTTTCTGATATTTCGTAGTTAGTGTAAAGAAATGCAACAGATTTCTGTATGTTAATCTTGTATCCTTCTACCTTGCTGAATTCATTGATCAGTTCTAGTAGTTTTTGTGTGGAGTCTTTAGGGCTTTCTATATAGAGTATCATGTCATCTGCATATAATGACAGTGTTACATCTTCGCTTCCAATTTGGATACCTTTTATTTTTTTTCTTCTTGTCTGATTGCTGTCACTAGGACTTCCAATACTATGTAGAAGTGGTAAGAGTGGGCATCCTTGTCTTGTTCCAGATTTTAGCAGGAACACTTTTAAGCTTTTCACTGTTGAGTATTATGTTGGCTGTGGGTTTGTCATAAATGGCTTTTATTATGTTGAGATATGTTCCCTCTGTACTCACTTTGGTAAGAGTTTTTATCATGAGTGGATGTTGAATTTTGTCAAATGCTTTTCTCTGTGTCTATTGAGATGATCATGTGGTTTTTGTCTTTTGTCTATGTGGTGTATCACATTGATTGATTTGTGTATGTTGAACCATCCTTGTGAACTTGGGATGAATACCACATGGTTATGGCATATGATTTTTTTTATGTGTTGGATTTGGTTTGCTAATATTTTGTTGAGAATTTTTGCATCTATATTCATCAAAGATATTGGCTTGTGATTCTCTTTTTTGATGGTGTCTTTTCCTAGTTTTAGTATCAGGATGATGGTGGCTTCATAGAATGTCTTCGGGAGTGTTCCCTCCTCTTCAGTTCTTGGAAAAGTTTGAGAAGGATTGGTATAAGTTCTTCTTTGTATGTTTGGTAGAATTTGCCTGTGAAGCCATATGGTCCTGGACTTTTGTCGGTAGGTCATTTTTAAATTACAGATTCTATTTCACCCCTAGTAATCGGTCTGTTCAAATTATCTATTTCTTGTTGATTCAACTTTGGTGGGCTGTATGTTTCTAGAAAATTATCCATTTCTTCTATGTTGCCAAATTTGTTGGCATATAATTGTGCATAGCATTCCCTTATGGCTTTTTGTATTTCTGCGGTATCAGTTTTTATGTCTCATTTTTCATTTCTTATTTTGTTTATTTGGGTTCTCTCTTCTTGGTGAGCCTGGCCAGAGGTTTGTCAATCTTGTTTACCCTGTCAAAGAACCAGCTCTTGATTTTATTGATATTTTTTGATTTTTTAAATCTCTATTTTATTTCCTCTCTGATCTTTATTATTTCCTTCCTTCTGCTGACTTTAGGTTTTGTTCATCTTTGTATAATTTTTTTAACATCTTTATTGGGGTATAATTGCTTTACAATGGTGTGTTAGTTTCTGCTTTATAACAAAGTGAATCAGTTATACATATACATATGTTCCCATATCTCTTCCCTCTCGCGTCTCCCTCTTTCCCATCCTCCCTATCCCACCCCTCCAGGCGGTCACAAAGTGCCGAGCCGATATCCCTGTGCCATGTGGCTGCTTTCCACTAGCTATCTACCTTACGTTTGTTAGTGTATATATGTCCATGCCTCTCGCCCTGTCACAGCTCACCCTTGCCCCTCCCCATATCCTCAAGTCCATTCTCCAGTAGGACTGTGTCTTTATTCCTGTCTTACCACTAGGCTCTTCATGACATTTTTTTTTCTTAAATTCTATATATATGTGTCAGCATATGGTACTTGTCTTTCTCTTTCTGACTTACTTCACTCTGTATGACAGACTCTAGGTCTATCCACCTCATTACAAATAGCTCAATTTCATTTCTTTTTATGGATGAGTAATATTCCATTGTATATATGTGCCACACCTTCTTTATCCATTCATCCGATGATGGACACTTAGGTTGTTTCCATCTCCGGGACACTGTAAATAGAGCTGCAATGAACATTTTGGTACATGACTCTTTTTGAATTATGGTTTTCTCAGGGTATATGCCCAGTAGTGGGATTGCTGGGTCATATGGTAGTTCTATTTGTAGTTTTTTTAAGGAACCTCCATACTGTTCTCCATAGTGGCTGTACCAATTCACATTCCCACCAACAGTGCAAGAGTGTTCCATTTTCTCCACACCCTCTCCAGCATTTATTGTTTCTAGATTTTTTGATGATGGCCATTCTGACGGGTGTGAGTTTTGATTTGCATTTCTCTAATGATTTAATGATGTTGAGTATTCTTTCATGTGTTTGTTGGCAGTCTGTATATCTTCTTTGGAGAAATGTCTATTTAGGTCTTCTGCCCATTTTTGGATTGGGTTGTTTGTTTTTTTGTGATTGAGCTGCATGAGCTGCTTATAAACTTTGGAGATTAATCCTTTGTCAGTTGCTTCATTTGCAAATATTTTCTCCCATTCTGAAGGTTGTCTTTTGGTCTTGTTTATGGTTTCCTTTGCTGTGCAAAAGCTTTGAAGTTTCATTAGGTCCCATTTGTTTATATTTGTTTTTATTTCCATTTCTCTAGGAGGTGGGTCAAAAAGGATCTTGTTGTGATTTATGTCATAGAGTGTTCTGCCTATGTTTTCCTCTAAGAGTTTGATAGTTTCTGGCCTTACATTTAGGTCTTTAATCCATTTTGAGCTTATTTTTGTGTATGGTGTTAGGGAGTGATCTAATATCATACTTTTACATGTACCTGTCCAGTTTTCCCAGCACCACTTATTGAAGAGGCTGTCCTTTCTCCACTGTACATCCTGCCACCTTTATCAAAGATAAGGTGTCCATATGTGTGTGGGTTTATCTCTGGGCTTTCTATCCTGTTCCATTGATCTATCTGTTTTTGTGCCAGTACCATACTGTCTTGCTTACTGTAGCTTTTTAGTATAGTCTGATGTCAGGGAGCCTGATTCCTCCAGCTCCTTTTTTCGTTCTCAAGATTGCTTTGGCTATTCGGGGTCTTTTGTGTTTCCATTCAAATTGTGAAATTTTTTGTTCTAGTTCTGTGAAAAATGCCAGTGGTAGTTTGATAGGGATTGCATTGAATCTGTAGATTGCTTTCGGTAGTTGAGTCATTTTCACAATGTTGATTCTTCCAATCCAAGAACATGGTATATCTCTCCATCTATTTGTATCATCTTTAATTTCTTTCATCAGTGTCTTATAATTTTCTGCATACAGTTCTTTTGTGTCCTTAGGTAGGTTTATTCCTAGATATTTTATTCTTTTTGTTGCAGTAGTAAATGGGAGTGTTTTCTTGATTTCACTTTCAGATTTTTCATCATTAGTATATAGGAATGCGAGAGATTTCTGTGCATTAATTTTCTATCCTGCTACTTTATCAAATTCATTGATTAGCTCTAGTAGTTTTCTGGTAGCATTTTTAGGATTCTCTATGTATACTATCATGTCATCTGCAAACAGTGACGGCTTTATTTCTTCTTTTCTGATTTGGTTTCCTTTTATTTCCTTTTCTTCTCTGATTGCTGTGGCTAACACTTCCAGAACTATGTTGAATAAGAGTGGTGAGAGTGGGCAACCTTGTCTTGTTCCTGATCTTAGTGGAAATGCTTTCAGTTTTTCACCATTGAGGATGATGTTGGCTGTGGGCTTGTCATATATGGCCTTTATTATGTTGAGGAAAGTTCCCTCTGTGCCTACTTTCTGCAGGGTTTTTATCATAAATGGGTGTTGAATTTTGCCAAAAGCTTTCTCTGCATCTATTGAGATGATCATATGGTTTTTCTCCTTCAATTTGTTAATATGGTTTATCACATTGATAGATTTGCGTATATTGAAGAATCCTTGCATTCCTGGAATAAACCCCACTTGATCATGGTGTATGATCCTTTTAATGTGCTGCTGGATTCTGTTTGCTAGTATTTTGTTGAGGATTTTTGCATCTATGTTCATCAGTGATATTGGCCTGTAGTTTTCTTTCTTTGTGACATCCTTGTCTGGTTTTGGTATCAAGGTGATGGTGGCCTCGTAGAAGGAATTTGGGAGTGTTCCTCCCTCTGCTATCTTTTGGAAGAGTTTGAGAAGGATAGGTGTTAGCTCTTCTCTAAATGTTTGATAGAATTCGCCTGTGAAGCCATCTGGTCTTGGGCTTTTGTTTATTGGAAGATTTTTAATCACAGTTTCAATTTCAGTGCTTGTGATTGGTCTGTTCATATTTTCTATTTCTTCCTGATTCAGTCTTGGCAGGTTGTGCATTTCTAAGAATTTGTCCATTTCTTCCAGATTGTCCATTTTATTGGTTTAGAGTTGCTTGTAGTAATCTCTCATGATCTTTTGTATTTCTGCAGTGTCAGTTATTACTTCTCCTTTTTCATTTCTAATTCTATTGATTTGAATCTTCTCCCTTTTTTTCTTGATGAGTCTGGCTAATGGTTTATCTATTTTGTTTATCTTCTCAAAGAACCAGCTTTTAGTTTTATTGATCTTTGCTATAGTTTCCTTCATTTCTTTTTCATTTATTTCTGATCTGATTTTTAAGATTTCTTTCCTTCTGCCAACTTTGGGGTTTTTTTTGTTCTTCTTTCTCTAATTGCTTTAGGTGCAAGGTTAGGTTGTTTATTCGAGACGTTTCCTGCTTCTTAAGGTGGGCTTGTATTGCTATAAACTTCCCTCTTAGAACTGCTTTTGCTGCATCCCATAGGTTTTTGGTCGTTGTGTCTCCATTGTCATTTGTTTCTAGGTATTTTTTTTTATTTCCTCTTTGATTTCTTCAGTGATCACTTCGTTAAGTAGTGTATTGTTTAGCCTCCATGTGTTTGTATTTTTTACAGATCTTTTCCTGTAATTGATATCTAGTCTCATGGCGTTGTGGTCGGAAAAGATACTTGATACAATTTCAGTTTTCTTTAATTTACCAAGGCTTGATTTGTGACCCAAGATATTGTCTATCCTGGAGAATGTTCAATGAGCACTTGAGAAAAATATGTATTCTGTTGTTTTTGGATGGAATGTCCTATAAATATCAATTAAGTCCATCTTGTTTAATGTATCATTTAAAGCTTGTGTTTCCTTATTTATTTTCATTTTGGATGATCTGTCCATTGGTGAAAGTGGGGTGTTAAAGTCCCCTACTATGAATGTGTTACTGTCAATTTCCCCTTTTATGGCTGTTAGTATTTGCCTTATGTATTGAGTGCTCCTATGTTGGGTGCATAAATATTAACAGTTGTTATATCTTCTTCTTGGATCGATCCCTTGATCATTATGTAGTGTCCTTCTTTGTCTCTTCTAATAGTCTTTATTTTAAACTCTATCTTGTCTGATAGGAGAACTGCTACTCCAGCTTTCTTTTGGTTTCCATTTGCATGGAATATCTTTTTCCATCCCCTTACTTTCAGTCTGTATGTGTCTCTAGGTCTGAAGTGGGTCTCTTGTAGACAGCATATATATGCGTCTTCTTTTTGTATCCATTCAGCCATCTGTCTTTTGGTGGGAGCATTTAGTCCATTTACATTTAAGGTAATTATCGATATGTATGTTCCTATTCCCATTTTCTAAATTGTTTTAGGTTCGTTATTATAGGTTTTTTCCTTCTCTTGTGTTTCTTGCCTAGAGAAGTTCCTTTAGCATTTGTTGTAAAGCTGGTTTGGTAGTGCTGAACTCTCTCAGCTTTTGCTTGTCTGTAAAGTTTTTAATTTCTCCATCAAATCTGAATGAGATCCTTGCTGGGTAGAGTCATCTTGGTTGCAGGTTTTTCTCCTTCATCTCTTTCAGTATGTCCTGCCACTCCCTTCTGGCTTGCAGAGTTTCTGCTGAGATATCAGCTGTTAACCTTATGGGGATTCCCTTGTGTGTTATTTGTTGTTTTTCCTTTGCTGCTTTTAATATGCTTTCTTTGTATTTAATTTTTGACAGTTTGATTAATATGTGTCTTGGTGTATTTCTCCTTGGATTTATCCTGTGTGGGACTCTCTGTGCTTCCTGGACTTGATTAACTATTTCCTTTCCCATATTAGGGAATTTTTCAACTATAATCTCTTCAAATATTTTCTCAGTCCCTTTCTTTGTCTCTTCTTCTTCTGGAACCCCTATAATTCGAATGTTGGTGCGTTTAATGTTGTCCCAGATGTCTCTGAGACTGTCCTCAGTTCTTTTCATTCTTTTTTCTTTATTCTGCTCTGCAGTAGTTATTTCCACTATTTTATCTTCCAGGTCACTTATCCTTTCTTCTGCCTCAGTTATTCTGCTATTGATCCCATCTAGAGTACTTTTAATTTCATTTATTGTGTTGTTCATCATTGCTTGTTTCATGTTTAGTTCTTCTAGGTCCTTGTTAGACGTTTCTTATATTTTCTCCATTCTGTTTCCAAGATTTTGGATCATCTTTACTATCATTATTCTGAATTCTTTTTCAGGTAGACTGCCTATTTCCTCTTCATTTGTTAGGTCTGGTGGGTTTTTATCTTGCTCCTTCATCTGCTGTGTGTTTTTCTGTCTTCTCATTTTGCTTATCTTACTGTGTTTGGGCTCTCTGTTTTGAAGGCTGCAGGTTCGTAGTTCCCGTTGTTTTTGATGTCTGTGTCCAGTGGCTAAGGTTGGTTCAGTGGGTTGTGTAGGCTTCCTGGTGGAGGGGACTAGTGCCCGTGTTCTGGTGGATGAGGCTGGATCTTGTCTCTCTGGTGGGCAGGTCCACGTCTGGTGGTGTGTTTTGGGGTGTCTGTGGACTTACTATGATTTTAGGTAGCCTCTCTGCTAATGGGTGGGGTTGTGTTCCTGTTTTGCTAGTTGTTTGGCATAGGCTGTCCAGCACTGTAGCTTGCTGGTCATTGAGTGAAGCTGGGTGCTGGTGTTATGATGGAGATCTCTGGGAGATTTTCGCTGTTTGATATTATGTGGAGCTGGGAGGTCTCTTGTGGACCAGTGTCCTGAAGTTGGCTCTCCCACCTCAGAGGCAGAGCACTGACTCCTGGCTGGAGCCCCAAGAGCCTTTCGTACACACAGCTCAGAATAAAAGGGAGAAAAAGTAGAATTAGTTAGAAGTAGGAAGGAAGGAAGGAAGGAGGGAAGTAAGGAAGAAAGGAAGAAAGAAAGGAGGGAGGGAGGGAGGAAGAAAGGAGGGAAGGAGGGAAGGAAATAAGAAAGAAGATACAGTAAAAAAAATAAAGTATAATAGTTATTTAATTAAAAATTAATTATTTAGAAATAAAGGGACGAATAGAACCTTAGGACTAATGGTGGAAGCAAAGCTATACAGACAAAATCTTACACAGAAACATACATATACACCCTCACAAAAAGAGGTAAAGGGGAAAAAATCATAAATCTTGCTCTCAAAGTCCACCTCCTCAATTTGGGATGATTCGTTGTCTAAGGGAGGGAAGGAAAGAAAGGAAGGAAGGAAGAAAGAAAAAAAGAAGGTAAAGTATAATAAAGTTATTAAAATTAATTATTAAGAAAAAAATTTAAAAAAACAATGGACGGATAGAACCCTAGGACAAATGGTGGAAGCACAGCTATTCAGACAAGATCTCACACAGAAGCATACACATACACATTCACAAAAAGAGGAAAAGAGGAAAAAATCATAGATCTTGCTCTCGAAGTCCACCTCCTCAATTTGGGATGATTCGTTGTCTATTCATGTATTCCACAGATGCAGAGTACATCAAGTTGATTGTGGGGATTTAATCTGCTGCTCCTGAGGCTGCTGGGAGAGATTTCCCTTTCTCTTCTTTGTTCTCACTGCTCACAGGGCTCAGCTTTGGATTTGGCCCTGCCTCTGCGTGTAGGTCGCTGGAGGGCGTCTGTTTTTTGCTCAGACAGGACGGGGTTAAAGGAGCCGCTGATTCGGGGGCTCTGGCGCACTCAGGCCGGGGGGAGGGAGGGGCACGGCAGGCGGGGCGGGCCTGCGGCAGCAGAGGCCAGTGTGACGTTGCACCAGCCTGAGGCACGCCGTGCGTTCTCCCGGGGAAGTTGTCCCTGGATCCTGCAAACCTGGCAGTGGCAGGCTGCACAGGTTCCCCGGAAGAGGGGTGTGGATAGTGACCTGTGTTCGCACACAGGCCCCTTGGTGGTGGCAGCAGTAGCCTTAGCGTCTCCCGCCTGTCTCTGGGGTCTGTGCTTTTAGCCACGGCTCGCGCCCGTCCCTGGGGTTCGAGCTTTTAGCCGTGGCTCGCGCCCATCCCTGGGGTTCACGCTTTTAGCCGCGGCTCACGCCCGTCTCTGGGGTTCACACTGCTAGCCGCGGCTCGTGCCCATCTCTGGTTCCACGGTGATAGCCGCGGCTCGCACCTGTCTCTGGAGCTCCTTTAAGCAGCGTTCTTAAACCCCTCTCCTCGCGCACCAGGAATCAAAGAGGGAAGAAAAAGTCGCTTGCCTCTTTGGCAGCTCCAGACCTTTTCCCGGACTCCCTCCCGGCTAGCCGTGGTGCACTAATCCCTTCAGGCTGTGTTCACGCAGCCAACCCCAGTCCTCTCCCTGCGCTCCGACCAAAGCACGGGCCTCAGCTCGCAGCTCCGCCTGTGAGCACGGGCCTCAGCTCACCGCCCTGGCGGGTGAGCAGACAAGCCTCTCGGGCTGGTGAGTGCCAGTCTGCACCAATCCTCTGTGCGGGAATCTCCCCGCTTTGCCCTCTGCACTCCCGTTGCTGTGCTCTCTTCCACAGCTCCAAAGCTCCACCTCCCACAGTCTCCACCCGCGAAGGGGCTTCCTAGTGTGTGGAAACCTTTCCTCCTTCACAGCTCCCTCCCACTGGTGCAGGTGCTGTCCCTATTCTTTTGTCTCTGTTTTTTCTTTTGCCCTACCCAGATACGTGGGGAGTTTCTTGCCTTTTGGGAGGTCTGAGGTCTTCTGCCAGCATTCAGTAGGTGTTCTGTAGGAGTTGTTCCACGTGTAGATGTATTTCTGGTGTATCTGTGGGGAGGAAGGTGATCTCTGTGTCTTACTCTTCCGCCATCTTCCCAGCACCCCCCTATAATTTAAGTGGTAGGTTAGGTTGTTTGAGATTTTTTTCTTTTTTTGAGGAAGGCCTGTATCATTATGAACTTCCCTCTAAGAGCTGCTTTTGCTGCATCCTATAGATTTTTGTATGGTTTTGTTTTCATTGTCATTTCTCTCAAGGTATATTTTATTTTCCTCTTTGATTTCTTTGTTGACCCTTTGTTTTTTAGAAGCATGTTGTTTAGTCTCCATGTAATCATTCTTTTCTCATTTCTTTTCCGTGGTTGATTTCTAGTTTCACACTGTGGTCAGGAAAGATGCTTGAGATAATTTCTGTACCGTTAAATTTGTTGAGGCTTGTTTTGTGCCCCCCTCGTATGTGATCAACCCTAGATAATGTTCCATGTGCGCTTGAAAACAATGTGTATTCTGGTTTTGGTTTTTTTCTTCCTTTTTGTATGTAATGTTCTGAAAATAGCAATTAAGTCTAACTGTTCTATTAGGATCTCTGTTGTCTTACTGATTTTCTGTCCAGAAGATCTGTCCATTGATGTGAGTGGGGTGTTAAAGTCTCCTATTATTATTGTATTCCTGTCAATTTCTCCCATTTTGTCTGTTAGTATTGGTTTTATGTATTTGGGAGCTCCTATATTAGGTGCATATATGTTGTTGAGTGTAAAATCTTCCTCTTATATTCAACCTTTTATTATTATATAGTGTCCTCCTTTATCTTTATGGCCTTTGTTTTAAAGTCTATTTTGTCTGACATGACTATTGCAGCCGTTGCTTTCAGAGTGGCAGACTGGATTAAAAAACAAGAGCCTACAATATGCTGCCTACAAGAGACCCACTTTAGGGCAAATGCTTTCTTGTCATTTTCATTTGCATGAAATATCTTTTTCCATCCCCTCACTTTCAATCTATGTGTGTCCTTTGCCCTAAAGTGGGTCTCTTGTAGGCAGCATATTGTAGGCTCTTGTTTTTTAATCCAGTCTGCCACTCTGTGTCTTTTGATTGGAGCATTTAGTCCACTGACATTTAAGGTAATTTTTTTTTTTGATAGGTAAGAAGTAGATTATTTAGGGAGAAACACACTCCACAGAGTGTGGACCATCTCAGAAGGCAAGAGTGGCCCCAGAGTGTGGGGTTGTTAGTTTTTATAGGGGTGGATAATTTCATAGGCTAATGAGTGGGAAGAATATTCCAGCTATTTTGGGGAAGGGGTGGGGATTTCCAGGAACTGGGCCACCACCCACTTTTTGACCTTTATGGTCAGACTTGGAACAGTCATGGCACCTGTGGGCGTGTCATTTAGCTTGCTGATGTATTACAATGAGCGTATACTGAGGCTCAAGGTCTAGTGGAAGTTGACTCTAGTGGAAGTCTGCCATCTTGGACCTATTTGGTTCTAAACAGTTTGTCTTGTCCTATGTCATTCTTTTAAAGGTTGTACCCTGCCCCCACTTCCCTCCTGTTTCATGATAGATAGTAGTATTTATTGCCATTTTAACCTTGTTTTCCCATTTTATATTTCTTCTTTGTCCCTTTTTCTTTGTTTTTCCTTTTGTGGTTTGATGATTTTCTCTTGTATTACAGTTATGTCCTCTTCTTCTTGGTTTTTGTGAATCTATTCTATGTTTTTGATATGTAGTTATCCTGTTTTTCAAGTATGTTAACCCCATCCTATATCTCCTTGCCTTAGACTGGTAGTCATACAGCCTCATACACATTCTAGGAAATGAAAAAAAATCTACATTTTGTTATTCTCCTCCCTCACATTTTATGATTTTGATGTCCTCTTTTACATCTTCATGTTCATTCTTTTGCTGTTTGTTGTGGTTATCACTTTGACAGAAATTTCATTTGTACTGCCTTATTTAGGTGATTTGCTTGACCATTGTGATTTTCTCTTTCCTATATATTCTTTTCTATTTAGAGAAGACCCTTCACTATTGCCTTTAGGACAGGTTTTGTATTGCTGTATTTTAGTTTTTGCTTGTCTGAGAAATTCTCCCTCTCTCCTTATATTATTGTAAATGATAATCTTGCTGGGTAGAGTATCCTAGGCTGAAGATTTTTCCCTTTCAGGACTTGAATATATCTTGCCACTCCCTTCTGGCCTGCATTGTTTCTGTACAGAAATCAGCTGATAGCCTATGGGGGAGTCCCCTTGTAATTAACTCTTTCTTTTTCTCTTGCTGCCTTTAGAATCCTGTCTTTAACTTTTGCTATTTTTATTATATTATTTTTTGGTGTAGGTCTGTTTGGGTTTACATTGTCCGGGACCCTCTGTGCTTCCTGTACCTTGATATGCTTCCTTTTTTAGGTTTGGGAAGTTTTAAGCCATAATTTCTTCAAATGCATTTTTGATCCCCTTTTCTCTTTCTTCCCCTGCAGGAATCCCTATTATGTGTAGATTGGCATGCTTTTTATTACCCCATAGGTCTCTTATATTGCTTTCATTTTTTTTTTTTTTCATTTTCCTTTCTGTCTGCTGTCCTGATTAAGTGATGTCCATCATTCTATCTTCCAGGTCACTTACTCATTCTGCAATATTTATTCTGCTATTCATTGCCTTTAGTTCAGTTTTCATCTTGGCAAATGAGTTTTCTAATTTTTCTTGGTTCCTCTGCAGTTTCTAGTTCCTTTTTACAGTACTCTGCCGTTCTGCTGACAGCCTTTCATAATTCATTCAATATTTTCATTATCTCCTTTTTGAAATTGGTGTCTGTTAGACTGCAGAGGTCTGTTTCATTGTTTGTTCTTCCAGGGGAATTCTGTTGGTCTTTTAACCGGGAATCATTCCTCTGCTATTTCATTTTACTTATATTTCTCTTATTCTGTGCGCTTAGGAGAAGCAATTATCTACTGTGGTCTTGGAGGTCTATTTATATGTGGAAGCATCCCTGTGGAGCTTATGTGGGCTTAATAGTTTTGGTGTGAAGGATCTTTTTAGTATGGATGCCTGTTGCCTCTTACCTCAGCATGTGCTGGCTGTTATCCCCTTGATAGAGGGTGTGCAGATGCAGTGGCTGGTCCTGGGGTTCTCGGCAGTGGTGGCAGCTTACATGCACCCCCAGAGCATGTGATGGGAGTGGTGGTGGCTTGAGACTGCTCCTGTAGTCTGGGGGGGTGGGGGGCAGTGACAGCAGCTTGCAACCGCTCCTGGGTGGCTCACAGTGGCTCCTGAAGCCCAGTGGGCAGGGGCGGTGGTGCGGGACCATTCCTGGAGCTTGTGCCAGTGGTATTCTGCAGCCTGAGAGCTCGCTGAGGGAAAAAGGCTGTAAAAGCGGGTCCTGCCCCGCCCCTCTCCTTGTGCACTGCTCACACAATGGAGCCTGGCCTCTAAGGTGGCCCAGGCTTCCTCTGTGTACACCCTCAGGCACAGGTGCACCAGATTCCAGCCCCTTCAGGCTGTTTCCATGGAGCCCACACCAGTCTTCTCCCCGTGTCTGATCTCCAAAGCCTGAGCTTCTGCACCCAGCTCCCGCCTGTACCGGTAGACGTGTGTCTCAGGCTGGGGAGTGCAGAGCAGTGGCACTGACCTTCTGTGCAGGTCTTCCTCCATTCTAGCTGCTTCAAACCAGTTGCTGTATTCTCCACCGAGGCTCCCAAACTTCCCCTCTGTCCCAGCTGTTCTCTCTGCTGGTGAGGGGACTTCCCAGGATGCAGGAACTTTTCCTCTTTCACAGCTTCCTCCCATGGATGCAGGTCCTATCCTAAGTCCTTTGTCCTGTTTCTTTTTTTTTCTTTTCTTTTTCCTTTTGTTCTACCCAGTTGCATGGAGATTTTCTTGCCCTTTCAGAGGTCTGAGGTCTTCTGCCACCATTCAGTAGATATTCTATGAGAATTGTTCCACATGTAGATGTATTTTTGATGTATTTATGGGAGGAAGTAAGCATCATGTCCTACTACTCTACCATCTTGATCACTCCCCCCAAAACTTTAAAATTTTGTGTTCATGTTTGTGTCTATCATGGGTCAGTTGTATGTAAGCTGTGGCTCAGCTTGAACATCTAAGACGAACACTGAAGGAATAAATACCTCTTTTTCTTGTCTGGTTCATGACAGTCTCATGGAACAGTTAAAACAGAGATGGCTGAACCATAGGATGGCTCCTAAGTCTTCTGCTGAGAAGTGGAACACACGACTTCCACTCATATTTCTCTGTACAAAGCAAGTCGTGTGGCCAAATGTAACATCAGTGGGGAAGGAAAGATAATCCTCCTTTCAAGGAGGGGCTGGTAGGGAAGGACCTGGTAAGAGGAAAAAGTAAATATTTTAGAATATGTTCTGCCATACCTCCCTGTGGAATGCTATCTTTTTTTAAAACTGATGCTCTTCCATAGCATATATATAATATATATTTTTATATTTTCCATAGCATATATATGTATGTATAATCACAGTAACTATCACATGGTTATAGATATGTATGTATAATCACAGTAACTATCACATGGTTATAGATATTTACCTATCAGTTTTTCTCAAGGCTGTGTACTATAGAATCCCTCTCGTAGTTAACGCCTGGTAAAAGTTCCTATAATATTTTCAAATAGAATACTTTTGGGGAAACACTGCTGCTGGCCCAAAACTAGTTTGTAAAAAGATTTCTTTTCTTTTGAAATTTCATTGAAAATTCAAATTTTTATTTCATTTCTGTGCTGTTAAAGCACAGCTCCACAAAACTGTGTTTTTGTATCTAGGCACTCATTTCACTCTCTAGGTAACATTACCGAGAGATAGAACATTTCTCTTCTCAGTGTCTTTCTACTCCCACCTCTCATCTGTACTGTTGGTGATAGTCCCAGAAAGGAATTTTGAACTGACTGGTACCATCATATTTACTAAATGAATACTTACTAAACTTCTGTCTATCAGGCATTGTTTTAGGTACTGGGAATACAACAGTTAACAAAAGAAAGATACTTGATTCATGAATTATAAATTCTAATAGAAGGGAGACCAACAGTTTTTTAAAAGATAAAATACAAGGTTTATCAAATAGTGAACTGGTGAAGTGCAACAAATAAAGCAGATAGAGAGTGATATGGCAAGAGGATTGCAATTTTAAATAAGATGTTGAGGAAATGCTTCACTGATGTGAAGATATTTGAGCAAATACCTGAAGGAGGTGCGAGATAAAGTCCTGAGATTATACGGGGGAAAAAAATCATTTCAAGCCAAGAGAACAGCAGGTACAAAGACCCTAAGGTATGAACCTATGTGCCCATTTGAAGATTATGGGGGATTTCAGTGGGACTGACGTGGACTGATCAAGAAGGAATGTGGAATGAGAAGAAATCAAGAGGTAGCATAGGGCCAGGTCATATTGGGCTCAGTAAGCCACGTAAGGACTTTAGTTTATTCAGTGAATGATATAAGAAACCAAGAGGTGGGAGGTGGTTTGAGCTTAGAGATGAAATGAGCTGACTTACATTTTGCAAATATCATCCTGGCTGCTGGGTTGACTAGAGAAGAGAAATGGCAGAATCAGGACAGCCAGTTGGAGCCACTGTATTAATTCAGCTGAGAGATGGCGGTGGCTGAGACAAAAATATTAGTGGTGAAGAAAGGAAGGGAGATATTCTGATTGTGGTTACTGAAGGTAGACCCATGGGACTTGCTTTTAAAGTAAATATAGTGTATTTAGTTACTTCAAATGCTACTTCAAATATTTTGGCCTGAGTAACTGGACAGGTGGCAGTGCCATTTACTGAGATTGGTGGGGGAATTAGAAGAGTAGTTTTGAACACGTTAAGTATGAGAGGGCAGTTAGATGGAGCCATCGACTCGGAATTTAATTATTCAAATCTAGAGTTTAGCTTAGGTGCTCAGACGGAAAACATTGATTTCAGAAATGAAAGCCAACAGATGTTATTTAAAGCCATAGGACTGTAGGAGATGGAGCAACTCAACATTGAGAGCACAGAACTATGAATGAGGATCTGGCAGTGGAGATGGAAAGCAGGGTCAATGAGGTAGAAGGAAAGAAGGGGATTAGAGCAGCCCTGAAGAAGGTGTGTGAAGGTGAAGAAGGTTTGTCAAGGAGAAGAAGGGAGGGATCAACTGTGTCCAGTGCTGCCGATAGATCTGGGAATTAATCAATCAAAGAATTCGTTGGTTATATTGACAAGAGCCATATCATTGGAATAGTAGTAGCAAAAGCCAGCTTGAAGTAGGTTCAAGAGAGAAAGAGAGGATAGGACTTGGAAACAGTAATTATGTTCAACTCTGTGTTGTTTTGTTCTCAGCGAGCACAGGGCAGTGGAGTGGTAACTCAAATGCAGTGTGTAGGCAAAAGGTACTTTGGGTTTTTATTTTTGTCTCAGTATTTATAAAAATATATATATTTTGGTAGCAGAAACCACAGCTTGTGTAGAAACTATACTTCTGTTTTCCAGTTGAAAGAGAAAATTGATCACACGAGGAACAGATTTATTATTGGATCCATGGCCTTGAATAGTTGAAAAAGGAAAGAAAAAAGTGTTCAAGTGAAGAGGCTGCCTTAGGAACACAGAGAGCCCACTTCGGGGAATGAGGGAAACGTAAGAATTTTGGTCACAGATGCAGCGAGGTACATAGATGTGATAGTGGGAGCAGAAAAACGGCTTTTTAATTTTTTTTTTTAGTGAAGTACAAAGGCAAATCGTAAGTTTAGAAGGAGGAGAATGTAGGAAAATTTGGAGGTTTGAGGACAGAGAAGAAAGAATAAAATAGTTATCTAGAATGGAGGAGTGAATGAAGCAGGGACATATAACAATTACATGGCTACACTAAGGGAAAATTGGTGGTTAGTGTCATAAATTTAAAATGAAACCTGTCAGCACGTGTGTGGGTTTTTCCTCTGCAATGATCAGCCGCTTGATTGATGTAACAATCAGGTACATGTACGTAGGGATTTTCATTAGCGTTGGAATCTTTCAGGTTAAATGTGATGAAAGGTGAGAGGGACAAGGGTGTGATGATGATGGTGGAGGATGGATGGAAACTGGTTTAAAAATAAGAGTGTCATGGAAGGAAAAGTGAAATGTAGAGAGCAGTAATAGATTGTAAGTCCTGATTCAGTTAAAGAAATGTTGGAATTAAGGTTCTTGAAGGAGTGAAGTGGGAGAGACAGGATGTGGTGGTCTGAGATGAGGTGGTTGAAACTGAGATTGAAATTAAGATTGTAGAGGAACTGAGGTTGTCAATGATAAGCCTAGTTTATAGCCACAGAAATGAATAGCGAAGGTGGGGGGGTGGCACAAGATAATCAGGAGAAAGAAAATTAAAGATCCGGTAAGCCATGGTATTGGAAGGGTCATCTACATGGATACTGAAGTCACCCAAATTAATACTGCAATAGTATTGGAGAGAGTGACCGTGAGCCTGGAATGAAAATCTGTAAAGAATGAATTTGAGTAATCCAAAGGTCTAAAGGTGACTGTAGTGAGTAAGGTAGTTGTTAGAAATCTCTGAGGACATAAGATTATGAGATTAAAAACTAGAGGGTTTGGGGAGGAGGGAGAATCTGAAAACAGCAATGAAGACCCAAAGGACACTTACCCTAATTCCAGGAATAAGGAGTTTTGCAGACCAATAATCATGTCTTAAGAGAGCTGCAAGGGAAACAGTATCCTTAGGAGAGAGAGTCCCATGAGAGAAAGAAGGTGCAGGAAACAGACAAGAGCTTGATGATACAAAGGATTTTGCTATGGGTGATAACAGGAAATGTATGGAACAATATGAAAATCTGGGGGTGTGGGATGACATGGGCACCTGAGACTGCTGTAGACAGGGATGGAGGGCAGGCTGGTAGTTGTCCTCACGTCATCAGAGCAGATGGTGGTGATGAGGCTGTAAGTGCCAGAGAGGACAGAAGGGTGAGCACATCTGGGAATACGCAGAGCTCTGGAGCTCTTAAATTCACAAGACATGAACTTTACATACTAGTACTTGTATGTGATGAACTTATATCTCTGGGTTATTTGTAGAGAAACAGTCAGTTGCATTTTTGGTATTTTTTTTCTTCTGTCTTTCAAGAAATATATTTCCGCTTGACAATCTGGCACTAAGATTTTTATATCTGACTCTAGAATATTTTTCCTCTCATACTCATGTTTCCACTTTCTTATAAAAATGTATTTCATCATTTCACACCATGACCAATTTTTGGAATACAAAGACAGCAATAACTGGTTAGATAGTAGCTACAAAAATTTTTCCTTTGTAAAAATTTTTCAGTTTTATTGTTTTTTTTTTTCCTTAAATCAGTGGAGTGTGGTGGTTCAAAGTGTATGCTTGGGGTGAAGACAGGCCTGATTTGAATCCAGGCTGGGACATGTACCATCTCTGTGACCTTGGATGAGCTTGCCTCAGTTCTCTAATCTGTATAATGGGGACATTGGAAATGCTGAATGAGGCAATGATTATAAAGCACTGAGACAGTGTTGGTACATATTAAGCATAATAACTATCTTATACGTACAGCTAAAATTTAGCATTATTTTTACCATGGCTACTAATTGTATAGTACTTTGAACAGTGATGAACTACTAAAAGCAAACTTTCCTTAAAAATTAAGTTGTCAAAATTGCTATTAATTTAGTACACCTCTAATGAAGTGTATATTTTCCAAAATTTCAAGAGTGTAGGTCACCACAGGATAGAGGATCTTGTTCTATTTCTGCAACAAGTTGCACAATTTTGGGAACAAAATTAAAATTTAGTCCTTCCCTTAGTAGGCATGTAAAATATATTTAAAACTTTATTGAAATGTATTTTCCTTTCAGTATCATAAACTTTAAAAATATCTAGAAAGCAGCATTTTTGTTGAATTTCTGAAAGCACAAATATAGTAAAATAGAATGTCTTGGGAAATAAATGTAAAGGAAGAATTGTTCTACTAGACAAATGCAAAAACTGCCTAGTATTTATAGGCACATTTTCTATAAAATACATTAAAAATAACAGAAAATAGTTTCAGCTTGCACATTTCTTCTTTTACTTAGAGCTTTAAAGTTCACTTAAATACTTTCATTCTTTAACTTCCAGCCACATTGCCAATTTGGTTGCCACCCCTCCACTATTGTTCCTTTAGACATGCTGCTGTCATTAGACATATTTTATTAAATGACACAAAGGTTTGGTCTTTTATGAAATGATGATAATTAGCTGGGCTTCAAAGATAGGCAGAAACCTCCCACATGAAAATGATCCTCACCTCATTGAATAATATGCTTTTTAATTAATGTTCTATTAACTGGCTGACGATACCTCCTAAGTTAATGAACAGGGCTGAATGTAATTCAACATTTATTAAGTAGCCTGCATCCCTATTACAACTCTGGCCCATCTCGCCTTCACATAGGCCAGGGTAGGAATGGGAGAGGGAAGAACAGAAAGCCAGTTACCTCCATCAACCACCTGTCATTTCCCTCAAATGGCACTTATTTTAATTAACAGAGTTAAAATAGTGCAGTAAAAGTCAGCTTATTGAATTTTTAAAACACAGCATCCAGAGGCTGATTGTTCATTATAATGGCACTTACTAAATAAATTCTCTTAATTACTTCACTTTTGGTAGCAAAGACTCAGCAGAAGGCAATGAGGTGCAGCCCCAGTGAGCCGAGGAGCAGCTCTTCATATCAGAGACAGAAAGTCAGGTCAGGAAATCAACCTGATAAGACTTTGCCTGTTAAGTTTCCTATTAAGATACTTTTGGTTTTTTTCATGACGTTGTTTTAAAACAGAAAGTCTCCTTATTTTTCACTTTTCTAATTCAGATTTATTTGGGAATAATTATTGTACCTTGTAGTGTAGATAACAGAGGAGTCTTGTGTTTGAAGCACTACACTGTTATGAATCAAAGATTTTATTCATCTATCTGGAATCAGATGCATTTTTTCCTCAAATACTAGTGTTTCTATTCTGGTACAAATCTTCATTTTCTGATTCTTCGTTCTCTTTTCTGTTTTGGGGGAGGGCTGCTGAAAGTGTCAAA